>NC_056585.1:12443835-12743835 GCF_018340385.1 Cyprinus carpio | reverse complement strand
GTTGATCTCAAAACAACACAGCATCAACTGACTCTGTACTGAGAGTAAACTGAAAGAGTGTTTCTAAACCACAGAAAACCCCTTTGGTCATTTTTTTTGTGAAATGTTACGAGACAGAAGATCAGTGAAGACAAAAGAACACGCGTCAAGATGTAAAGAGAGAAATCCTCACTGTGGTGAACTGGGGCAAAGCTGATGTCTCTTCAAACGAGTTCAATACTATTTCTCAGTGGTGATCCTCTATTATAGAGAGAACAAGCTCATTTTTTTATGTCTGTTGTTTTCTTTATCTGTACATCCCATAGGGAAGAAATCATAATTGCAATCTCTTTCTCAATATCTCAAATCATGAATGAGAAAAAAACAAAAAAAAAAAAAAACATACATCTCCAGATTACAATATTAAAAAATAAAAAAAAAAAAAAAAAAAAAAAAAAAAAAAAAAAAACAAAACTAAAAAAAAATTTTACAGATTTTCAACTCTAATTTTCAATAAAACCAATCAATCAATCAATAAGAATAAAATACATATAAAACTGGCAAATCCAACCGTCTGTTTCTGCTAAACAATGTGCGATGTGACATAAACCTTATGTAACTTATATTTAAACAAAATATCATCAAATGTTAACATTCAAACAGGGAATTCTAGGAATATCAGTTAACAGCTTCTGGTGTAAATAATACAATTTTCACTTTCAGAAACGGTACATTTAACAGTATTTTACTGTAAGGTTAGATCTATTACAGTTTTTCACCATATATAGTAAGGGAGTTTACTGTTAAGCAATTACATATTTTTTACTGTAGCAGTTTTACACTCTTTTACTATTAAAATCACAATATTTTTTTACAGTATGCTGGGTTTAATGTGTTTTGTGTAGTTTGTACTGATATCCAGACTCGTCTGGACAGTTTTCTGTTTTCGTTTTCCTGTACCTATGCGTCCATATCACACAGCATAACTAAAACGATCACCTATAAAAATGTGCATACACTCAAAGGAAATAAAAATGAGAAAAAAAATAATAATGGAAATATGTTAAAGCAAATGTGATATGTATGAAATAGAATATATTAAAAATGCTATTTAAATTTAAATGGCAATATTTCCAAATGCTCTTCATCTTCACAGTGAACTCATTTCAGACTGATTATCTGGTTAATGGCACAGTTAAAGAGACCTTAATGCAAAGCAACTGTCAGTCTTTGAAGTATATGTGTACTTTGAAACAGTGTTTCAAAGATGCCGTAGAAGTGTGATAATAACCGACTACACAGAGAAACAGATTCACACCAGTGTCTGCAATTTTTTTATTAATTGTTAATACTCTATATACTATATATGCTGTATGTGTGTGTGTATGTATATATTTACCAGTAGAAGCGGTACAAATGGGTTCGCTTAAAAAACTCTGACAAACATCATGAGTACCGTACTTGTGTTTGTTTGTTAGTGTAAATAATGCAGTATAAACTCAAGCATGTGTTGTTTATTCAGCCAACATATTTTTACTGCAAATGCAATAAAATTAAACATGAAATTTTTCCTTTTGGATTGAACTTGTCTGTGTAAGACACTGAAGATTCATTGTCTAGCATTCAACTAATTTGTTTATAGACTTGTGTTTTAAGACAGCAGTGAACACATATGTTAGTAAATCTATAATCCAGTATTTGTTCCCTGTATAACTATAGCATGTGATTTTATGCTTTTGTTTGGCATGTTAAGTATATGCTGAATATTTTTGTCCACAGTGCACAAAAACCACCTGGTAACATTTTAACTTACCATAATCAAAGGTACTTCCTTGGGGGGGATATATATATATATATATATATATATATTATCTATATATAATATATATAAAACATATAAAACACTTTTTTTGTATTTATCTATTTACTTTTCTGCATTATTACCAGCTTTTTAAAGAATATCATTATGTCAGTAAATTTCCAAAAAGCTTATGACTGCATAACTATAGCATAATTTTTCACTTTTGTTTGGTATGCTTTATTTTTATAAGTCATGTGTTTTTATGTATTTAATTGTGGTATTGACATTATTGTTGTCTGTGTGTTATAAACTGCTTGTGATGTTCCTCATTTGTAAGTCACTTTGGATAAAAGGGTCTGGTGGGAAGTCATGGCCTAATGGTTAGAGAGTTTGACTCTTAACCCTAAGGTTGTGGGTTTGAGTCTCGGGCCGGCAATACCACGACTGAGATGCCCTTGAGCAAGACACCGAACCCCCAACTGCTCCCCGGGCGCCGCAGGATAAATGGCTGCCCACTGCTCTGCGTGTGTGTTCACGGTGTGTGTGTGTGTGTGTGTGTGTGTGTTCACTGCTGTGTGTGTGCACTTTGGATGGGTTAAATGCAGAGCACGAATTCTGAGTATGGGTCACCATACTTGGCTGTATATCTCATCACTAAAGAAATAAATGCATTATAAACTGGGTTGGCGAATCTGAGTACAATATGAGATCACACATGTGTATGTGAGAATGTGTGTATTATATTATCATATAAATTGTATAAATATACTATTATATAAACTGAAACAACACATTTTGTACTGCTTTAACAGTTAATATATATATATATATATATATATATATATATATATATATATATATATATATATATATATACATACACACACTATATAAATGGTCATGTAAATAGGTTTAATTTACTTTACGTAAAATATATGTTTGTTTATTTTGTGTTTTTGGGGTGTGCTGTGGACATGTTTCTATGACATTCACTCTTCCTATAAAAATGACATGGTCTATAAAGATATTTAAATTTAGATAGCATGCACTCTCTCTCTTTCTGTATCTTCTTTCACTGTCTCTGTACTCTTTGCACTCTTCTTTTCAGTCTGGTCTAATGTGTTGGAAATGAAGTGTGTGTCCCTCATGCTCGGTGTGTCTCTGTTGACCTGCTGGTGACTAATGGCATGTCAAGCCTCACTCCTGCAGAACAAAGGCCTGCCATATCACTCTTGAGGCCCACGGTGCCTGCACTTGTTGGGTTAAGCGTTTCAAAGGGGTTCTGTGTTGTTGTGCAGGGCTGCTCTGAATTTTGTCTCGGCTGTATATCACACACTCATATGAAAGGACTGTCAGAAAGCCCACCACTTGTGAAATAAACACCTCTTGACACCAGCTTCCCCAAACATCAATCAACACAACGCTGCTCCACACGCAAACATGCGTTCCAGCACAGAAAGCGGAACATGCTGTGCATTAAGTGTCGCTGTAATTAAAATGCTGCATTTGAGAGATTAACTCCAGTTAATTAGCGAAGGACATGAGCCAGCTTATTTTTTTATGCTTACATTTACTGTGCCGTGATACTCCTCCATAAGGAGTCATATATCAAGCTACAGATTTGTTAATAGCAGCGAACCTTTTCCACACTGCCAAGGTGCCATCTGTGTTATAGCTGTATCACACAAAGAATGAAGTAAAAAGAGCTTCATTAGGGCCATTGGGTCGGAAAGAATATCACTGCATATGGTCTTATTTACGTCAGCTTTGTTGGACTGTACAGTATGCAACAGCAGCTTTCTGTGGAAGATAAATAATTACTGTAGCTCAATAGAGGCCTGTAAGAGACCAGAAAATTCACAGACTCCAGCCGATCACCAAAAGCATAGATAAGCTTAGAAAACTCTTTCTAGTACTCTGTCCCACACACAAATATAACTTAAACATTCCCCTTAGAAATTCATCAGCAAAATACCTTAAAAACACAAAAACAACAACACAATTCACACAAGCAAAATATCTCGGCACTGTTCTTGAAAAAGATGAAATTACATTTTCATTATTGGTAGAGACGCTGCTGCCAAACACTGTCGATAGGCACACAGACTCAGGTAACTCATACCCGCTTAGTCCCTCTCTCTGTCTAATGACTTCATTATTAACTACATTAGACTGTTTTCAATGACTCAAGCCTCCACTGCTAGGTCTAAAATTACATTTTGGAATTAGCAATGGAGGCATGGGATGAGTTTCAGAAGAGAGTTTCAAGGACAAAAACCTGAGGAATGTTTTGAAATACACCATTTGAACAATATTTGAGGTGTGGTAACTGTAGTATAAGTGGAATTATTGACTCCTGTCCATTGAATTATTAGAAAATAATGCAAACCATATGTGTAATGGCCACTCTGCTTTGCATCATGGCCCGATCACCTCGGGTGTGCATCGTTTTCTAACAATTCAACAGCCCGTCATCAATTATTCCTTACATATACTATGTTATGTCCTCAAAACACTTTTCTCTCAGTAGACAAAAATCGACATACTGCCACTACTGCTCTCAATAATGAAGTTTTATTAAAATCACATCGTTTCGTCCCTAAGGTCTTCATCACTTAACCCACATGTTTGACTTTTCTGACATTGTAAACTTGCTCAGTAGCTCTGGTAGAGCACTCTGAATTAGTTATGTGAAGTGTGAAGTCATGATAAGAGCTCAAAACTAAAACAAACTAAACAGGCTTGGTTGCTTCAGTGTGTTTTTCAGTTATTATTTAATTGTATCATGCAAATATTTAAAATGCACTTTTTTAAAATTTTCAGTGTGAACAGCTACTACAAAATGTCATAGAATATAGTGCATTAATACATGATTTGGGATGCACACTGAATGTGCTTTTAGCGCCACTCACAATACACATAGTGGTTTAATGCGAAAGTCTATAACTTTGTACTTATATAAAACCACTTATACCCAAATACATGCTACTGGAAAGCATCATCGGGTTATCTGACAGGGCTCTTGCATTTACTCTGCTTTCTTCCTTTGCACCACAGTTGGGCTGCAGCAGTTGTTCGTGTGATTTATTGCGATTACCACAATGGCAGCGGCTCCACGGAGCGGAAGGGCTCCAAGATTAACGAGCACAGTAATAAAAGTGCTAGCGAGTAGCACATTTGTTATTTAATAGCTCCCGAAATGAGGTGACCCGCAATGCCACGCCTCCTGCCCTTCCCCCGGGGATTTCATTACATTAAGACAAAAGGATGAATACGTGCTGAAGTGGGGTTTGAGGAGCGGGGAGAGCAGAGATGGTTTGTAATTACCCTAATCAGAGTGAAAGCATCTCTAACGTGCCAGAAACATGCACTGAGATCACAGCAGGAGGACAGAAGGCCTGATGAAACAAAACAATAAGCACAGAAAGTCACCTGCAGTCGACAGAATTCTCAGTGGGCAGCTGGAAGTCGCTGTGGCTGCAGACCACAGGTAAAGACAGGAGCTGTACATATTTGTTTACCCTCAGTAACCTAGATGGGAAGTGTAGGCTACACCAAGTTTGTTTTCACACTTGGTCCAAACAAGAGTTCATTTGTAACCCCCACCATATTTTTTTCTCTCTCTCATTGTAGTCTTTTATTAGTTATTTATTTATTTATTTACCTACCTTTACATTTATTATAATTCGCTTATGAGATGATTTTACCCAGAAACTTGAGAAATGAGAAACATCACAAGCAATTTGAACCAACAATATCTGCAGTACACAAACTGCCAAATATAAGCTGCTGTAAATCTTGGTAAATGCTGGTGAAGTAATTTTTATTCATATAATATATAGAATATTTTATTTTATACAATTGTTATTTTATATTATACTATTAACAAGTGCTACTAATAGTGCAACTGAATAACATATTCAAAAAATGTCTTTCAGACCTTCAGAAATTTTCTTCTAAAATTAGCATTTTTATCAGGCTCCTATGTGTAGGTTCAGTAATTTCAATTTAATGCAAGTGAATAGGTTTTCTTCATTGCCATAAAAGTTAAATAACTGAACATAAACATAGAAGCCTGATAAAAATGCTAGTTTTAGAAGAAAATTTCAAAAGGTATTTAGAGGCTTTTGCATCTGAACTCTTCATATACAGGTCCTTCTCAAAAAATTAGCATATTGTGAAAAGTTCATTATTTTCCATAATGTAATGATAAAAATTAAACTTTTATATATTTTAGATTCATTGCACACCAACTGAAATATTTCAGGTCTTTTATTGTTTTAAATACTGATGATTTTGGCATACAGCTCATGAAAACCCAAAATTCCTATCTCAAAAAATTAGCATATCATGAAAAGGTTCTCTAAACGAGCTATAAACCTAATCATCTGAATCAACTAATTAACTCTAGACACCTGCAAAAGATTCCTGAGGCTTTTAAAAACTCCCAGCCTGGTTCATTACTCAAAACCGCAATCATGGGTAAGACTGCCGACCTGACTGCTGTCCAGAAGGCCATCATTGACACCCTCAAGCGAGAGGGTAAGACACAGAAAGAAATTTCTGAACGAATAGGCTGTTCCCAGAGTGCTGTATCAAGGCACCTCAGTGGGAAGTCTGTGGGAAGGAAAAAGTGTGGCAAAAAAAACGCTGCATAACAAGAAGAGGTGACCGGACCCTGAGGAAGATTGTGGAGAAGGACCGATTCCAGACCTTGGGGGACCTGCGTAAGCAGTGGACTGAGTCTGGGAGTAGAAACATCCAGAGCCACCGTGCACAGGCGTGTGCTTTTGAACCAGAAACAGCGGCAGAAGCGCGCTGACCCGGGCTACAGAGAAGCAGCACTGGACTGTTGCTCAGTGGTCCAAAGTACTTTTTTCGGATGAAAGCAAATTTTTCATGTCATTCGGAAATCAAGGTGCCAGAGTCTGGAGGAAGTCTGGGGAGAAGGAAATGCCAAAATGCCTGAAGTCCAGTGTCAAGTACCCACAGTCAGTGATGGTCTGGGGTGCCATGTCAGCTGCTGGTGTTGGTCCACTGTGTTTTATCAAGGGCAGGGTCAATGCAGCTAGCTATCAGGAGATTTTGGAGCACTTCATGCTTCCATCTGCTGAAAAGCTTTATGGATGGAGATGAATATTTCGTTTTTTCAGCACGACCTGGCACCTGCTCACAGTGCCAAAACCACTGGTAAATGGTTTACTGACCATGGTATTACTGTGCTCAATTGGCCTGCCAACTCTCCTGACCTGAACCCCATAGAGAATCTGTGGGATATTGTGAAGAGAAAGTTGAGAGACGCAAGACCCAACACTCTGGATGAGCTTAAGGCCGCTATCGAAGCATCCTGGGCCTCCATAAAACCTCAGCAGTGCCACAGGCTGATTGCCTCCATGCCACGCCGCATTGAAGCAGTCATTTCTGCAAAAGGATTCCCGACCAAGTATTGAGTGCATAACTGAACATAATTATTTGAAGGTTGACTTTTTTGTATTAAAAAACATTTTTCTTTTATTGGTCGGATGAAATATGCTAATTTTTTTAGCTGTATGCCATGAGCTGTATGCCAAGATCATCAGTATTAAAACAATAAAAGACCTGAAATATTTCAGTTGGTGTGCAATGAATCTAAAATATATGAAAGTTTAATTTTTATCATTACATTATGGAAAATAATGAACTTTTTCACAATATGCTAATTTTTTGAGAAGGACCTGTATGTATGTATGCATGTATGTATAAAATATGATATGTATAATGTAAGAATACATGAAGACTTTTACATTGTTACTATATATATATATAGTAAATTATAAATAATACGCTAAATAAAACATCACCTTAAAATTATCATGGTTTTCACAAAAAATACTAAGCAGCTCAAATGCTTTCAACAAGAAAATAAATGTTTCTTGAGCACCATATAAAATGTGTAAAAAAAATGATATATAATGTACTGTATTAATATAAAGGAATTTATTTGTTATAATGAATGTGTCAAAGAAATGTAGCCTTGATAAGCATATGCATTAAAGTAAAACACACACACACACACACACACACACACACACTTGACTGACTGCAAACTTTTTATTGTTTAATTATTTATTTTTGAACATGGTCCTTCCAGAGAAAACAAATAGAAATTAGGCTCTTTTAACTTTAAAAGCCCTGCATTTTATTCCTACAGCTGCCATATTAAGCATTGTATTTTCTCTCGATTATAAATGCATGAGCAGACCATCTATCTTATACTGTCTCTGATTAACTACACATAAGTTCGGAAAATATATTTCAGACCAGCCAAACAAACTACTAAATCTCATGTCAAATGGACTCAAGTCTGCATCAAAATCTCCAAGTCACTTTGGACTTCTCTACAAAAGATGAAAGGTGAAATAAAATAAGTGCTAATCTCAATCTTTTGATCATTAAAATGATCTCTGCATTGGAAGGGCGTGAAATGTTATGGTTTATTGCATTTTAACAACGCCCTGCCTTGTGGCTATTACCATATCATACAGCCAGTCACTGGGGGGCTACAGTCCTCTTTGTGCAACTTAAATGACTGCATGTAGGCCAGCTAATAAAAAAAAGGCATAAAAGAAGTCCTAATACTTCCCATTTGTACCCTCTTCTCTAATCTGGGTTTTAAATGCTACCAATGGACTCTTAGTTTTTTTTTTTTACTTAAACAGGTGCTCACAGTCTATCAGTGGCCTTGGTTTAAAAAAAAAAATGAGAGGGGGATGATGGGATTTAATGGTCCACACCAGCGTACAAAGCTAGGCTTCATATGAAGGTGGAAATCTCTGGCTCTGTGCCAGTCCACAGTCAATGCCAAAAAAAGCATGAACATATGAACGCTGCCTACTACGGGTGGCTTTAAAAAAAAAACGTACAGTACGAATGGGCAATGTTGAAAACTCTCTTCTTAGGACTCTCATGTTAGTAGGTCCTTTCATAAAGCATGCAGGCCTTCCCCTTCCTCGCCGGCCCATAGAAACAGGACTCTCTCTGTGCCTAAGAGGGCCTGCTGGAGTTTTGAGGGCCGTTTCTCCGCTGTAAGCCTTTGAGGAGGTTGGCCTTTGAAGTCCCGCGGTCCGCCAAAAGCTGCACTTTGAATGCCTGACATTAATTGTTCCCAGAGAGACATGGAGGGACCTACAGCACGAAGATGAGTGGACCAAAGCGCCCACCTACTGTACACCTGTGACCCTCCATCACCTCTGAACATTGTAAAGGAACTTTTGACAGGTTATTTGTTCTTGTATTCTTAAAAGTTCTGGAGATTTTGAGTCTGAAGAGGTTTAGACTGTCAAAGCAGACCATGCACAAACACAATTTTAACTTAATATAATATAATTATATTAATTATATTAAGTATACAATGCAATATATATAATAAATATTTATACATTTTTAGACATTTTTATGGGCAATAGCAGATAGCAGAGCACGCTTCAGATTGTGTGTTCTTCTCTGCCGGCGCTACATTACGAGCGAGGATACACATAGTCTGTGTGTGGTCTGCCTGGGAGCGAAGCATGCTGAGTCGGCTCTCGAGGGAGCCAACTGTCCGTATTGCGAATGCATGCCAATGCGGACACTTCACTCCCGGGAGACTCTCTTTGAGGAGGGAGCCTTCACCAGCATTCCCCGCGGGCTGGCCCTGCTTCTGCTGAGGCAGAGCGGCAGCTGCACTCGTGGGGTTCACAGGTAGATCTGTCAGAGGGAATGGAGACGGGCCAGTCCCTATCTCCTTCCTCATCTGCCAGATCTGGCGCCCAATCCCTGGGATCGGAGCTCGGAGAGCACAGTTACAGAGCGATGCCACGGGTGGAACAGACGCTTGCCAGCTATTTGTCCCTCAGGGCTGCATCGTCTCTGAAGGCTCCAGTGCTGCCCTCCAAGCTGCTCAGAACAACTTCGGCTTTGGTGGGCAAAGGGTATACGGCAGGAGGTCAGGCTGGTGCGTGTCTGCACACAATGGCGGTGTTACAGGCGTACCAAGCTGACCTGCTGAAAGAGCTTGATGAGGTAGAGGAGATCAAGTCTGATAACATCACTGAGCTAAGGCGGACCGCTGAGCTCTCAGCGCCACCAAAGAGCCCTCAGTGCCACCAAAGAGACCGCTCACACCATCATGTGAAGAATGGCAGCCATGGTAGCCGCGGAGAGGCACTTATGGCTGACCCTGTCCGATATGAAAGAAAGGGACAGGGTCTGCCTCATGGACACCCCGCTGCAGCCTTCTGGCCTGTTTGGCGACGCAGTCAACTCAGTCGTCGACAGGTACCAGGAGGCACGTAAGCAAGTGGCAGCATTCCAGAGATTCCTCGCTCGTTGCTCTAGTGGGCCATCTGGGCAGGAGATGCCCAGATCTCTAAAACAGGTCTCTAAAACAGTTAGATCGGTTGCCCCCTGCCGGTCCTCCGCTTCAGGGCACCGATCTAGCTGCCTCTATAACACCAGAGGTCAGTCTCGAGAGACTGATTCCCTTAGTAGATTATTTAGCAGGGTGGAAACTACTGCCAAATGTATCTCAATGGGTCCTGCACACGGTAGAAAAAGGCTATCGCATTCAGTTCAACAGGGTTATTCTGATGTTGGTCGGACCCCAGCAGGCTCTGGTTATGGGACAGGAAAGTGAATACCCTATTAAGGAAGGAGGCCATTAAGGTGGTCCCTCCTCATGAGAGGGAATCTGGGTTTTACAGCCAGTATTTAATAGTTCCAAAGAAGAATGGGTAATTGAATGGGCTCCTACTCATCTTGACTTTGTGCCGAGCATGGCCAAAGCATTTCTATAACCTCGAGCAGGTTATGTCCCAAAGGTTTCCTCTGTCACACCACAACCGATATTCCTGCAGGCCTTCTGCCCCCCTCCCTTCCGGGAGCCCGACCAGAAGAAGCTTAATTGTATGTGTCCAGTTCGAGCGCTGGACACATACATCCACCATGGGTCTCCATACAGACCCTTAGCCGTTGGATAGTTGAGCCTAGCAACCTGACCTATGAGTCCTCTGGTCTCCCCTCGCCGATGGGAGTCAAGGCTCACTCCACACGGGGTAAGGCGGCCTCCAAGGCCTTCTTAGCAGGTGTATCCATGCAGGACATCTGCAATGCTGCAGGATGGTCCACACCTCCACCTTTGTGAGGTTCTATGACCTTGATATGCGAGCCCTTCTGTTCTCTCGCCTTAGCTGTTCTCTTCGGATACACACTAGGCAGGGATCTGGAAGTCTGGCGGCATGGGCACCTCGTTCCCCATAGCGTTCTATGCAGCTCGAGTTCCTGAAGAGGAACGTCTCAGGTTACGCATGTTACCATGGTTCCTTGAGGGAACAAGACGCTAGAGAACAAGAAGCCATACTCCCAGCACCCCTGCCAGCGCTTGCTTCTCTCTTCTCAAAGCTGATGCCAGCTGGGCGGCACGTGCTTTTATAGCTTCCTGGTCACTTACAGCTCCCCGCCTGTGACATTACGCCCTTCCATTGGACAGATTGCACATGATATTCAGAGTCGTTCACGCTGAAGGCGTTCCCCATAGCATTCGACACAGCATCTCATTCCCTCAAGGAGCCATGGTTACATGCGTAACCTGAGACATTTTCTTTAAGTGAACTTTACATAATACTTTAAGTATACTACTATGGTCTTATTTGAGTATTAATTTGTATATATTTTGTTATATGAATAGGCTATCTGAACATACAGACATCAAAAGAAAGAACAGGTTATCTGCTTGTAAAACAAAAACTTTTTATTCTAGCTTCATGCATTTTTTTTTTTTTTTTGTAAACACTTGAATGTGGCTAAGTTTCATGAATAATAATAATAATAAAATGAAATAAAGAAACTAAATTTTGAACAAAAAGCTGAAAAAAAAAGACTATGAATTGGATTCAGAATGATAATCAAAATGTAGATGGAGTCGATCAACACCCCAAAGCTTGACAGTCATTACCTCTTCATGGGTCAACATTTTATTCCATAAGGTGTTACACAGTTTTGATGCTGCTTTATGTGTGATTGTGTTACATTACATGTGGAAGCATCTGTTGTTTCGGGTTCTTCTTGGCTTGTTTCTGTACAGAAGATGTGTAATAGCACCCCCTATTGTTTAACAATAAACACTTGGATTCCCAGAGCACAAGTAGCTACAATATAGCTCAAATACATATAGACTTTTCTAAGTATGTCAAGTATACTTAAATGTAATATTAAGTACATTTCTGAGAAATTACATAAAGCAGTCGTGGCCTAGTGGTTAGAGAGTTTAACTCCTAATACTAAGGTTGTGGGTTTGAGTCTCGGGCGGGCAATACCACGACTGAGGTGCCCTTGACCAAGGCACCGATCCCCCAACTGCTCCCCGGGCGCCACAGCATAAATGGCTGCCCACTGCTCCGGGTGTTTGTTCATTCACTGCTGTGTGTGTGCACACTTTGGATGGGTTAAATGCAGAGCAAGAAATTCTGAGTATGGGTCACCATACTTGGCTGTATGTCACGTCACTTTCACTTTTTTTCACATTTCTGAGAAGTACATAAAAAGTAGACTGAAATGTTGTTGTTGTTTTTTCTTTTCGATGTGCATGTTAATAAATGAGTGCTTTCACACAGGGAGCAGGAGCAGCACGTGAGTGGTGCAGTGATGATGTAGTTACGCTGAAACAGGCGTAAGAACACACTCCCAAAACCATTTCACATAATTTGCAAAGTCTTTGCAACCATCTGGACCCGAACTTGGTCAGAGATCACTAGAGCAGTGCATGCTGGGCAACTGGTGGCACTACATTGTTTTTTTAACATTTAAGACATGATTTTTTTTAGATATTCCATGTTGTTGCTAGCACAAGATTATTGACTCCAGTCCAGGAAACCTTTATATTTCAACTGTGAGTCTGAGTCTGGTCTACTGTGACCTAAAGATGTGTCTGCATTTGCTAATAATTCAAAAGCATTGCTTTCCCATCATAAACTGGAATGGATGTAAACTGCTAATGATAAAACTAGTTAGCTTGTGTAAAAACTAGCATAGTAAACACACAATTGTGCATGAAGGATGTAACTGTGCTCCAGCAACAGGGCATTAACACACTAAAATGAAAGTGCATCACCTTTAATTAAAATTGTGTTTTATCATGGCTGAGTTGGCACAGTGAAATATTTTCCGCTCTGAGCCCCAGCTATTAGAGTAACACAGCCGGAAGTAAATCAGTCTGTCATTCCACTTTGATCTCTTCAAACAAGCAGTGTACATTTACATTTATGCATTTACCAAACGCATTTATCCAAAGCGACGTACAGTGCATTCAGTCTATACATTTTTTAACAGTATGTTTGAACCCATGAACTTTTGCGCTGCTAACACAATGCTCTATGAATGTATACCAGGTTTTGAGATTATGTATTGCGAATCAGGTCCTATATATATATATATATATATATATATATATACGATATATATAATTCCCCTACTCTATATATATATATATAGATATATATATATAATATAATACTACACACACCACACACACAACACACACACATACAGGTGCATCTCAATAAATTAGAATGTCGTGGAAAAGTTCATTTTTTTCAGTAATTCAACTCAAATTGTGAAACTCGTGGTATTAAATAAATTCAATGCACACAGACTGAAGTAGTTTAAGTCTTTTTTTTTTTTTTTTTTTTTTTTTTTTTTTTTTTTTTAATTGTGATGATTTTGGCTCATATTTAACAGAAACCCACCAATTCACTCTATCTCAACAAATTAGAATATGGTGACATGCCAATCAGCTAATCAACTCAAAACACTCGCGAAGGTTTCCTGAACCTTCAAAACGGTCTCTAAATTTGGTTCACTAGGCTACACAATAATGGGGAAGACTGCTGATCTGACAGTTGCCCAGAGGACAATCATTGACACCCTTCACAAGGAGGGTAAGCCCACAAACATTCACTGCCAAAGAAACTGGCTGTTCACAGAGGGCTGTATCCAAGCATGTTAACAGAAAGTTGAGTGGAAGGAAAAGTGTAGGAGAAAAAGATGCACAACCAACCAAGAGAACCGCAGCCTTATGAGGATTGTCAAGCAAAATGGATTCAAGAATTTGAGTGAACTTCACAAGGAATGGAATGAGGCTGAGGTCAAGGCATCAAGAGCCACCACACACAGACGTGTTAAGGAATTTGGCTACAGTTGTCATATTCCTCTTGTTAAGCCACCCTGAACAAACAAATCAATGTCAGAGGCGTCTTACCTAGGCTAAGGAAAAGAAGAACTGGACTGTTGCCCAGTGGTCCAAAATCCTCTTTTCAGATGAAGAGCAAGTTTTTTGTATTTTTTATTTGGAAACCAAGGTCCTAGAGTCTGGAGGAAGGGTGGAAAAGCTCATAGCCCAATTTGCTTGAAGTCAAGTGTTAAGTTTCCACAGTCTGTGATGATTTAGGGTGCAATGTCATCTGTTGGTGTTGGTCCATTGTGTTTTTTTTTGTTTTTTTTTTTGTTTTTTTTTTGAAAACCAAAGTCACTGGTTTCATTTACCAAGAAATTTTGGAGCACTTCATGCTTCCTTCTGCTGACCAGCTTTTTGAAGATGCTGATTTCATTTTCCAGCAGGATTTGGCACCTGCCCACACTGCCAAAAGCATCAAAAGTTGGTTAAATACTTGAGTATATATAGGTTATGTATAAATAAAGTCCAATACTAGTTTCTTACTAATTTTGTTGTGCTGATTACAAAAATAGGGCCCGTTTTGCTCAAGCATGTCACACTTTCTCAAAAAGTATGTATCATTTCTAAGTATTTTTGCTTTCAACAACCATTTGTAAGGTGAGGAGCCGTTGTGGTGTGATGACATCTTCACAGCCTCTGACAGCTCACGATTTCCTCCTTTCATCTTTAGTGGGTTTCCTGACCTTCAAGGGTCATGGATAATTTATCCACATACATCATCCTGGCTGGTAAAAGCAATCACTGGAGGCATATATGATTGGATGTGTGTTTCTGGTGGAGGAATGAGTTATGCGCATGATTTATATCAGTAAATGGTTGAAGAGGAAAAGCATTCGCTTGCTTCCTGTTGCTGAAAACCCTGGCCAAGGCCTTTAATGAGTTTGTCTTCATCAGGATTTGGAGCATGGATACTTGACCAATCGACCAGCTCTTTCTAGAAAAGACAAAGAATTGGTATACTATGCTGATTTGATCCAGGTGGCCATGTTTACTACAACCAGAGATGGACATAAATACACGAAAATGTATTTAAAATAAAAATTCAAAATACTGTGTGGAAAAATATTTATTTAAATTCAAATACAGTATTTTAAAAATACATGTGATTTTTTTTTTTTTTTTTTTTTTATTTTTTTATAATTTAGATTGCATTTAACACTACTTAACACTAGTTTATTCATTTATTAATTTTGATGAACAATAAAACCAAAAGCTGAAGATTTTTTGTTTTGTAGCATCATTAAATTACACTGAAGACAGGAGTAATGATGCTTTGTATCACAGAAAAAAATAATATTTGAAAGTACATTAAGATAGAAAAGCTTTGGTAACACTTTAAAATAAGGTTCCATTAGTTATTGTTAATGTATTAACTAACATGAACAATGCATTTATTACAGTATTTATTACTCTGTTAATGAAAATATGGTAGCTTATTGTTAGTTCATGTTAATTCACAGTGCATTAACTAATGTTACACAAGCACAACTTTTTGACTTCAACAGTGTATTAGTAAATGTTGGAATTAATATTAACTAAGATTAATAAATGCTGTAGAAGTATTGTTCATTCTTAGTTCATGTTAAATAAAGTTAACTAATGAACCTTATGGTAAAGTGTTACCCATTCTTTTAAACTGTAATAATATTTCACAATATTATTATTTATTTATTTTCTGTATAAATGCAGCCTTGATGAGCATAAGAGACTTTTAATAAAAGTCCTTTCACATCACAATTCGGTCAGTCTTCACACAATAGGGTGGCACTTGGGCTTCATTAACTATGATAATTTCATGAAACTTTTGTGCAGTTCTTTGTAGTCAGTTAGCATCCATTTTCTCAGCGATGCAATTTTATTTATAAAATGAGACAAACCACAGATCCAGACCTCTTCACAAATGTAAGTTCATCTGTCCATTTAATTTTCAACTGATTTTTGAATAAGAGTGAAAAATTACCGCTCCACTTTACATTGTCCAGTGAAATTTTATCTTGTTGTGCAAGATCATGATTGATTGGTATAATATACATGGCAAACAGACATTGATGAATTATATAATATTCTAAAATACCAAATATATGAATTTTTAATTAAATCAACACACTGGCTTTGATTATTGATGAAAAACAAAAATTTGGTTTATTTTTTTCCTTCCATCGTCCCATAGGCACTTATTGAAAGAACCATATATGGCTAAAGAGCCTAGGTTTCCGAACAGAATGTGGAATATCAGCAAAGTCCCTTTAAGGCAAGTCATTTCACTCGGCAGGCATATTTGAAACACCTCTCGGGCATGCAAGTTCTGAAAATACAAAAATACTAATCTTAAATGTATTTAAACAGAAATTACATTAGATTTTTTTCCCCAAAGGTTTTAAAAGACTAAATAGTATTTAGTATTTCAAATACATATTTTAAAGGGGTCATAAACTGAGGAATCAAATTTCCCTTGACATATAACAGGTCAATTTACTATAAAATCATCCTGTAAGTTTCAAAATTCAAAATTTTCTTGTTAGTTTAAAAGAATCTTTTATTGAAACCAAGCTCAGAAAATGACTCATTTTGGAATGTGCCACTTTATGATGTAATAGTTACAAAATAAGTGTAACGCCCCCGCAGGAGATTAACACCTGCCTCTATAGAACCCACCCACTGATACGCACTTAAAGAGGAAATACTAGAGATAGGCAAACACAGGACAACTCCAACAGAACCATACAGATTGACATTACAAGATTGCAAAACACTGCGTAGTGCAAGTTCTGAAAAAATACTCTTTGAATCGCCTTCCTTGTGATTCTAACATATCTACAGTACATCGGACGTGAGCGCTGTTGCGTCATGTCGCAAATCAATTTCTCTTTCAGGTCAGAAGTGGCGCAAATGCTTGTTTGACAGAAACAGAGCAGGACATCATACTATTGGGGATTTGTTGTGTCAATCTGTGCCGCATCCAGTGTCGACAGAATCGCAGATTATAATGGGTTCTGTTGTCTACAGTCGCGTTCGGTGTAAACACGGGGTAAAATTAGAAAATAGCCCCAGATCATGTCAGTGAAGCACTTTCTTTGTTTGCTTTACTTTGCTACGTATTAATTTTTAAACCTGACAGTATGATGCTGGCTTTTCAGAGACTGAAAGTAAACAACAATGCAGAGTCTGACTAGAGAGGATCCAACAGTAATGTTGCAACACAAAAGTGTGTGTAAACATTTTTTTTACTACAGCACTATTGCATTGTCTGCTCCAGACCGTTTGATATATACTGAGTATTTATAAATTTTTAACCGAAATAACCCATGTTTTCAGAGTATGTCACAGCAGCATCCATCTGTTATTTTAATAAGCAAAAGTGTTAGCCAAACACAGCAGTGGGCGTTTACTTGCAAGTCTTGAATGCTACCGCCTATAAAAACAGGCTTTTCTGCAGCAGAGAGGCTGAAAAAACAGGATAGAAAACAGCCTATTTCTTCTATATTATGATGTGTTTTTTTTTTTTTTGTTTGTTTGTTTGTTGTTATATATATATATATATATATATATATATATATATATATGTGTGTGTGTGTGTGTGTGTGTGTGTGTTGTGTGTGTGTGTGTGAACCTTACATGCATCTGAAATACTGCCCATCCTTGACTACAACCAACCTAGTACAGCTATCAAAATGCACAAAGCATTATTAATTAAATAAATCATATATATATATATATATATATATATATATATATATATATATATATATATATATATATATATATATATATATATAAACTTTAAAATTGTGTGAGATATAAACTCAGAATTGTGAGATGTTAACTTTTTTAAAATATTAAACAAGCTTCCATATTTACAGGATTTAATTGCATTATTTTGTAGCTTTATTATTTATTATTTATTATTTATTATTTAAATAAAATAAAAATGTAAAATAAAACTACAGATCACTGAATAACCTCATGTATTTTTTTAAAGGGATTTAAAGGGGAAGAAAATACCAGCATCCTTTAGACATAAGTCAGTCCTTTTGCTTTCAAACTGAAAATGAAATCCTTTAATGGTCAGAGAGAGTTCCCAGAGCGGAGTGAAATAAATGGGCCTGAGGACAAGTGAAGCAGGGGACCGGACACTTCATCCTTACAATGACCCACTTTCAGTTGGAAACAGGGCCAAATCACCCTGAAATAAATGCTGGACACTGTCCCACCCTTCAAAATAAAGCTTACAGTCTGAAGTGAAAGAGTTTTATAGTCTGATAATAGTTGATAGGAAATTAGTCTTCTGTGTAGTGCTTTGGAAAATGATCTATACTACTGCCACTTCATTAAATAAATAAATAAATATCCAATACAGTGATCTGAAGAATCTATATGCAACATCAATAGCCTATTGAAAAAAATATATATATATACTGTATATATAAATACTACTAATAATTAACATTTTCTCAACATAAAGTGGCATATGCATTACTATTTCTGTAATGTATCTCAGAATGTTTAGCAAGAGAATCCATCAGGAATTTAAATTATTGTATAAAATCAGTGTTTACTTTTATTAATTTACTTTTTTTTTATCAAAATGGGAAGGCACAAGTTCACTCTCCATTGCATCTCCACATTTCCCCAATAGTAACTGTTTTTTTTTTTTTTTTTTTTTTTTTTTTTTTTTTTTTATTATTCCAAATCGTTTTGCTATTATTACTGAGAAAGTAAACCTCAAAACTCGACTTCTCTACCAGATGTCTTTATATAAAAAAAAAAAAAAAAAAAAAAAAAAAATCTTTTGTCTCACTTATCAAGACTTATTTTCTACTAAATCTTTTTTCTTCTTTCTCCTTTTTTTACACACACATTCCTCTTTAGAGCCACTTTCACAAACAAAACTTTTTGGTGCTACAGACAGCGAGTTTATATAAGGTTTCTAGTCACCACCAACACCTGTGATCACTAATTAACCTGATCAACACAATTCAGCTCATTAATTGATTGAGATAAGAGAGTCAGAGTAAACAATACATAGACAGGGGGCTCGTTCCGATCGTACGTCGCTTATTACATCCGAGATGAAATGTCACATCCAATACGATATCATCGCGCTATTCTGGATATGGCTGATTCTGTTCTTCGAACGCACATGTTGTTGATTATTAGTATGGCTGGATTGAGTTATCTGAGATAATTGCGCGTTCATGGGTTGGTTTAAAAGGGGTAATGTATCGATACTCGAAACCACGACCAGCAATGCAGCTATTGGCTGGCGGCAAGACGGCAACCTAATGACATCATATAATTAAAAAAGACACCTGACGAAAAACTTGACAAATTTCTGGACTTTTATAAGGAAACAGCCAAGAGAACAAAACTAAATGTTATAAATGTAAATGTTATAACAGATAAATGAAAAATGTGCACTGTTTTTATTTTAATTTACATGATTCCCAATTATTTATATTCACAATTTCTAATATTTGTACAGACTTTACATTTTTATTTCAATGTAGTAATTAGCAACTAATTTAATTTTATATTTGAACAGATTTGTTACGTGACAGCATTAAAGTTTCTTAAGGGTCAAGATCATGTTATCAGCATCTCCTGTGCTCTACCAAGCCACTCCCATAATAGCTGTCATCACTCAAATGAATGCACGACTCTACATTATATGTAAAGCATGTGTGTAAGACTCTAATACAATTATGAAGTAATTATTTTATGACGAATAATTTTTTCAGTGAGTGAAACTGACTGTGTCAAAGACTATAATGTTATTATATTATCTTTTTTTTTTTTTTTTATTATTATTAATTTAAATTTTTTTTTCTGGATCAGTAGGATGCTCTTGTAATGGGGTAGCGGACATATTTTAAGTATCAATTCTGCTTAAAAAAAAGGCAAACTAATCCTGTTTACATGAAATAAGCCTTTAAGTTTACGGACCTGCTGCTATGACAGCAACTTCTGGATGAGCTTCGAAGAACTAAACTATCCAAAATCATGGCAAATCATCAACAATCAAATCCTGTTATATTGAAAAATATGATCAGTCTGGATCCAGCCCTTATGAAGATCCGAGATGAGATCACCTGAGAAGAGATGATGCCAACCCTGAACCAACATACAAAACTACTGAATTTTCCTATTGATAGTTTTTATGTGACATCACATGTAAACTATGCATCATTAATATAGAAATTACTGAATTTGACATTTTATTTTATTTTGTATTTTTTATTATTATTTTGAAGAATTTTTGGAGTCTGATGAAATCGGTATAAATACGTGTTTGATGCTGCAAAATATGCTCGATGTTACAGTCACTGCCCTTGCCATCCAGAACAAAAGAGAACATCCCAATTGAGTGAAATAGTTTGTGGAAACTGTGGTTCCTAATTATTGTGATCCAACATTTGCCTCGCATTTCAGGATAAAAAGACAAACATTTCAGGTGAAGGATAATCCACTAACCTCCGAGACTGTGTTATGAACTATATGACCTTATTATTTTTATTGTGAGTATTAGGCTTGTCATTATTGCTGATCACTGTTGTTCAGTTGTTATTATAATATTTACCATTATATAATCAGAGGAGTATAGAAAAGTTTATGAAAGTGTCACTCCACAATACAATAGCAAAATATATAAATATGTATAGTATTTTTATGTTACATTAATCAGTGTCTAGCACACCTTCCTAAGGAAAGGATATGGACCAGAAGACACTGCAATTACTAAATGATATTTAGACAGACTTAAAGAAGTTCCAGTTGTATACTTGTTCTCTTATTATTTCAGCTATTTTGCCTTTAATGTAAATAGATATTTGCAAATAATATACTTGCTCTTGTGAATTTATTTTGATGTTAATTACGTTGTTCGAGCTGTCTCTTTAATACAGAGTGGTTTATATGCATGTTGCTGCTGATTAGGCTTTCTTGAAGGTGCAGTGGGTAATTTCTGTGCCATTAGCTTAGCAAATAGAATGGCAAGAATAACTTGTTCTTTATACTTTCTGAAGAAAATGTGATAGGTTTGAGAATTGTGGCTTGTTAAGGTGTTGCTATGCAGTGCTATGGTGCTCTGAGTGTTTTAATGTGTTTTTGTATGGTTGTTCTGGGTGGTTGCTAGGGCATTCTATACAGTTGCTAGGGTGTCATGGGTGGTTGCTATGATTGTAGCTAGTTATTCTAGGTTTATTTGGGAAAATAAAGTCTATGTGATATCCTGGTCTCTAAATATGGCTCTGCTTCTTCCTTCAAATTAAGTCTGAGATTTATTTATTCATTTATTTTTGTCCATTTTATCATCCATCAGGTGAAAAATCGCACAGTCACTTAGAAAAGCTGCAGCACACATCTTTTCAACTAGAAGAATGATTTGAGGTAGCATTCATATCTGTAACACTTAGATCACAAACCCCCAGTTTCACAGACAAGGTTTAAGCCTAGTCCTAGATTAAAATGTAAATCTAAGCTGTTTCAACTGTAAGAAACTTGCACTGATTGATCTTAAAACATGTCAGTGCCTTTGTTTTGTCTTAAGATGCACACCAGTAATGCTTTTTTCTAAGGCATGTTTATAAAAAATTGCTTAAATGTCCTAATTGAGCTATGGCATAATCCTGGTTTATGCTAAACCCTGTCTGTGAAACCGGGCCTTAAAGTAATAGTGATGCTTGCCTTAGCGTGTCAAAAACTATTTACTACTTTTTTTTTTTCTTTCTATTTTTTTCAGTATGTGTACAGGAAGTGGATGTGGAATCATCTGCACATGGCAGCATTTGACTTCCTATATTCCTAAAGTAACACAAGCCTCATTTGCATCTTCCAGCAAAATGCAAAATGTCAAAGTGCTCTCCGGGCCTCATTAATAATAGAAGGTTCAGATCCATTCAGATCCAGAACTTGGGTAACATTCTGCCAATTAAACGGACAGGCCGTTATGATTTCAAATGTTGTCCTTCAGGATAAAATGGGCACATAAATATTTAAAGGTGATGTGACATAACGGCAGTCAGAGATAACGAGAAGAGACAGATTCCACCTCTATCTCACTCTCTTTCTATCTCACTCTCCTCTTTTCTTCTATAGATCTCTCTTCTTTCCCTCTCTTGCTCTTGAAATGTTCGAAATGAAAGGATAACCACAAAAACATCATTTGCATTCCATTCCCCATGAGTGCATATTTTTTTTTTCTACTGTCAGGTGTCTCCTCGCAGCATGACAACTCGGGAATTGTTCATCTTGTGTCTTGTTTGTTTTGGTGGCATGCCTGCAGAGACAGTTTCAGCTCTCTGTGCGAGGATGTACTAATGTACTCGTTCCAGATGCCACTTCCCATTCCAGGGTCTGTGTATCGAGTCAAAAAAAAAATGAACAGGATTTCATTATCAGGAGATTCCAGCTTCTGCGGCACTTGCTAAACGATGGATGGAGATGTTTTAAAGCTCTCAGAGGAGAGATGGTCCACATGTTCATGCAGTTTACAGTTCTGAGCATCTTTTTCATTTCTGTGAGAAAGAAAATCTATGCAAAATGCACGGCCTCATTGTTCACACAAGAGCTGGGTTGTTAACGGGCTCCTTTCTCTCCTCTGCACACATCCAAGCATTATTATACGTGTTTACCATGAGCGCCAAACCAATTCCTCTACCCCCTGCTATGGATTTTGTGTAAAATTGTAATAGCAATTACTGCTCATTTTCCAGGAAC
Organism: Cyprinus carpio; assembly: GCF_018340385.1. Lineage (NCBI taxonomy): Eukaryota > Metazoa > Chordata > Actinopteri > Cypriniformes > Cyprinidae > Cyprinus > Cyprinus carpio. The sequence continues at coordinate 12,721,093 of NC_056585.1, read as the reverse complement.
AAAACAGAACAGCAAGGAGCCCTCACTTGGAGGAAAGCAATCAGTATGTTCTCTAATTGCATTAAATTTCTTTTGTTAAAATGTTTTGATGATTGTTAATCTGTTTGAAATTTGCAAGCAAATTCCATATTTAGTAAATCCATTTTGGAATATCATCAAATGAGAAAAGCAACACAAAGGCAAGTGGTTTTTGTCAATGCAACGAGAGCAATATATTAACATTATTGATTATGTAAGCTCTCTTCATCTGATCAAAAACATGATTTTTAAAGTTCCTTAAAATGTGAGTGGTGCTTGCAGTTCCATTAACCATTATTTGACAAAAAAAAAATCTCACATTTTAAAACCATATTAAATCAAAAAAAATAAACAAAAAAAAGCAAAGTATATTTACAGCATTTATTAATCTTTGTTAATTGTAATTAATAAAAATGATGCAGTAGGTTATTGTTTGTTTATTTTAGTTCGAAGTGCATTAAATAAATCTTAGCAGATACAGCTTTCCATTTTAAAAATATATTGTTTAATGTTGGAATTAACATAAATTAATTGGAACCTGTAAAGTGTTACCCAATTCTTTTAGTGCTTCTTTTAGTGTTGATAGAGAGAGAGAGAGAGAGAGAGAGAGAGAGAGAGAGAGAGAGAGAGAGAGAGAAATTATGCAAAAAAAATAGACTTTAATTCCATTTTTAGTGGCATAAATCCAATACAACAATGGCCCTTAATTGTATTTTAAATAACAATACTAAAATAAATAAAATATGTCAACATATTTCATTCAATTTTTTATTTATTATTATTATTAATTTATTTATTTTTTTTATAGAATAATACTTACAAGATTCACATTGTGCATCTACAACTACACAGTGTCAGTTGAACTGATGTTTAACTGTATGCATTTGATTCACTAAACAGAACTGTTTGGGAGTCTAACTGTAATGCATGTGCTATACAGTATGTTTTGTTTCACTAAAAAGACACTGGCTCATTAGAATCATTCATTCTGTAATTGTACTCAGTGATCACGCCCGTCAGTTTTGCACTATGGATTCAATAGCAGTTTCAGCAGAAATTAATGAGTAGCATTCTATTTCAGTCTGTATTTTAGTTAGGTGTTTCATTTACATGCAAGAAATGTTTACAGAACAGAACGGCATTAAATTCTGGAACTTAATGTCAAAGGTTATTAGTTCCCAATCCTAGTTTTTAATGGTTCTTCTCATATTTATATATTTTTTTGTTTTCCTAAGTGGTTCCTTCACAGTCATATATTTATATCATATATATATAGTATAATATTAAAATTTATTTTTTATTCAGGTGTCTAAAGTTTTTCTAAGATTTTGACAACAAACCTATAACTTGGGTAAACAATTTTTACAGCAATAGAATTCAAACCATACAAACATCAATTACAGTTTTCAAAAAAGGAAATATAATAAACATCATAACTTGTATCCATGGTGACTGCATAATTATGATAACTTGAGTGAAACAATGGAAACGCTTCAATGGCAGTTTCAGAACTCTCTTGGAAGTCATTTGGGCGCCTTGGCAACCAGAGTTCTCTCTGTCTCCCAGCTGCTCAGAGGTCAGCTGTCATTGGCTCTCATTTGCTGTTCTCGCTAACAAACGTGTCACAGTACATCAAGATAACATTTATAACCCATCCAAACAACAGGGGTACGGCACAGAGCTCCATCCCAATGACAGCTGAATGAAAAAAAAAAAAAAAAAAAACTTCAAAAGTACTTCCTAATTTGCCTTTTGGGATAAATGATCGAGTTTGTGATTATTCAAACGTTGTCGTCTTTTAAATAAGGTCAAAGGCAAGTCAACCTCATCTAACTGATGGCACCCACAAACCCTTGCTCTTCATGCAAATGAGCCTGAATATCATACGATTGGCCTGTATATTGAGTGCAACCTGAGGCATCCACATCCGCGTGTGTTGTGTGTTTTAATGCACTGTGAGAGACGCTTTGGAGACCTGTGTAAGAGAGCATCTGAATGCACCTGAGGGGGAATGAAGATGGAAAGCGGTTAATTTCCGCTCGCTGATGGGAAAACTGCTGTGACCTTTAGAATGTGTGTGTTTGAGTGTGAAACATCTCCTCTTAGGCATGATGTAAAGAGGGAAAAAAAAGATAATTGAGAATTGAGTCATAAATTTCATTGCACTCATAATATGCATTCATAGCACCATTCACTGTGTACAATGGCTATAATTGCTTCTGTGAAGCTACAAAATAAATAGTCAGATCAAGGTGGCTATTTTTTTACCCAGCCCTTTTGTACTGCTGTTGTTGTTTTCTCTTCTTTGCCTTTGTGCGGCTTTTTCATACCTAAACTTTTCCCCATTTAATCTAATTCATTATCTCAAACCTCTTTGTTCTCCTATCGAGTCGCACAATGTCGCCTGTTCACTACGGACATGTGATTTCTTTCTTTCAGGCATTGCATCCTCTCCTCCCCTGGGATGCAGAATCCAGGAAAAATACCTAAAGCTGGGGTTTTTCCCCCTTTTGTGTCTGGGAGGTTCAAGAAGGGAAATGACAGAGGCACGGGATAAAACGTTTTAGAGAGGCACTTATCGTGACACTTTTTGGCCCACAGGGCCTCCATATGCATGGTTTTGTGCTGATGGGATTCAAGAAGGGAATGAGGGACTTTATTTCCTTTTGATTGAAGGTGCTGTGGACCTTTTTTTTTTTTTACATTGGGGCAGTTGTGGCCTAATGGTTAGAGAGTTGGACTTGTAACCTGAAAGTCCTGCAGGTTCAAGTCACAGGTCCAGCAGGAATTGTCATGGGGGAAGTGAATGAGCACCACTCTCATCCACCCTCAATGCCACGACTAAGGTGAGACCCTTGAGAAAGGCATCGAACCCCCAACCTACACCCGCGCCACACAAAAAAAAATCAAAACACCTCTGGGTGTGTGTTAACAGTTTATGTATGCACTTGGATGGGTTAAATGCAGAGCACAAATTCTGAGTATGAGACACCATACTTGGCAACAATGTCACCACTTCACACACATTGTAATTGTTTGTGAAATTTACTAGCAATTCATTTTACAGTGTTCAGCCCATCTGCTTTTTGTTATCTATAACATACTTAATCATTTATTAGGCGGAAATATGAGGCTTTATCTCATAAAGTTTTTTTTTTTTTTTTTTTTTTTTTTTTTTTTGTCAAAACGTATTCTTTTAACTGTAAAAGTTTTTTAACCATTTTTTTTTTTTTTTTTTTTTTATGGTTATTTGACAGTTTTGTTTAGATATTAGTGTTGTTTTCAAAACAACGTTGCTACCTAAACAACGTGTAGTCGTTCTATTCAAATATTAAAACTACTGATTACAAGCAACAAGCAACAAGAAACATTTTCACTTGTCCAGTTTGCAGGTATGATTTATAATATTTCAGAGATTATGCATTAAACAAGATTTTTGCTTATTCTGAACGGAATGTGAGTGGTGTTTGCCCATGCATACTGTATGGTGTTTGCCCATGTTGCTATGTGGTTGTTTACCACAATCATGCCAAAGTTTAATACAAAATGACAAACTGTAGTAGTGACCCTTGACTTGCAGTGAACTGCAAATATATATTAATTATTAAAATAATACCATCTTAAAAAACTGTAAGATTTGAAGATGAACTTAAAGTTATAGGCAAACACAGTAAGAAGCACTACAGGGCTGATGAAACGGTATGAACCTTGAATGACTGCTGTGCTAAAGAAAAAGAAAAATCCCACCTAGCCAGAGATAGCTACTTTTTGAATCCAGTCCCCATACAGCCTAATCCTGCTATATCCTTGAGTAGGAACATGATTTCCTCACTGTTCCCTGCATTCCTCTCACAGTTCCTCTCAATCACTCTTTGCTTTCTGTCTCTGCTCTGAATTATTTCTCTATGAAAAAAAAAAAAAAAAAGGTTAGTTCACATTTGGGAAAAAAAAAAGAAAATAAATAAATAAATAAATAAAATATATATATATATAAGATATATATATATATATATATATATATATATATAATATATATATACAGTATATCATAATAATCATATTAATCATATTAATCATGTTAAATCACTTCATCATAAAATAGTTATGTTTCCTCAACATGTTTTCCTTTATGATATATATACTAAGAGATCAATCAGAAGAAAAAAAAAATGATGTGGGAACATGTGCACTTTTTTCACTGGCTTGGTGCATAGACCTTCCACTATATTTATTGAAAGTGTAACACATATACAACTCAAGAGGCCTGCTGTCAGTCAAGTTTTGTGTCGAGGTGGTGTGGGAGATCTTCTCTCTCTAATTACCCACCATGAGTGACGGGGAGGAGGAGACAAGAGGAAGGGTTTAGAGAGGCAGAAGGGCGACTGCTACAGTGGCACAATTAAAACAACAAAAAGGGGGAGCACACAAAGATCTGCCACACACACTCTCGACCACATACACACACTCAATCTATCTATCACAGAAATGCTTACTATTCACTGCTTTGAGACCTCAGTGCTCAATGGCTGAAGGCTTTCTGTTGCAATGAGCAGGAAGACACCACCTGGTGCCTGATCTGACACCCTCTGAAACTTCTTCCACTCCTGAGAGTCTTCCACATTTGATTGGATAGAGACGACAAGGGAGACATTGTTTTCTTGACATACTGTATGTCACACACACACACACACACACACACACACACACACACACACACACACACACACACACACACACCACACACACACGTTTGTTTTTTTGTGAAAAGTGGGGACATCCCATTGGCGTAATGGTTTTTATACTGTACAAACTGTATATTCTATCGCCCTACACCAACCCTACCCTTAAAGGAAACTTTGTGCATTTTTACTTTCTCAAAAAAAATAATTCTGTATGGTTTATGAGCGTTTGGAAAAATGGGGACATGGGTTATGTCCTCATTAGTCACCCTCTCCTTGTAATACCTGTGTCATACCCATGTCATTATACAAAGTTGTGTCCTGATATGTCACAAAACCACGCACACACACACACACACACACATACCCACACACCACCACACACACACACACACACACACACACAAAACATATTATCAGATCTGTCCTGAGATCCAGAGAAACTAACGTTGATATGCAAGTATTTTACTGTTGAATTCCTCCAAGATTAGAGTTTGAAAGAGAGACGAGATATGACAAGGGGCCGTGGGGGGAGACAGAAAAAGATGGACCTAAAAATGGAGTTAGGGTTGATTAAAAGATTACTACGTATTAAATATAAGATTGTATTTAAGATAATTACCAGATATTTCTGTGCATGAAGAATAGATAGATAGATAGATAGATAGATAGATAGATAGATAGATAGATAGATAGATAGATAGATAGAATATATGAAGATCCCTTTTGGCATCTTTTGTTCATCTCTGATGTTTTCAAGTAATCGTGGATGACTATTTCTGAGGGAAGTGAACCTTAGCGCACTGCAAAAATAATACAAACACCATTACATCCAGAAATGTTTTATAGCACTATTATGAAGCCAACAGTCGCACTTAAGGTCTTGATGTGCTTACAGCCAAAAACTCTCTTTATTGCCAAGTGCAATAACAGGCTGAGAAAAAAAAAATGGCATGTGACAGAAAAACACATTAACTTCAAAAATTAATCTCCCTCCAACCCATTTGAATGATTTAAATAAAAAGAGAGATCAATCTGCTAATGGTGCATAGCCATTTTTATTCATTATGGAGATTCACAGCAACAAAACAACACACAGCCATCTTTCACTTAGACAATTAATCCCAATTTGGGACCCGTGGAAGAACACGGAAGAAAGCGCACCAACCATCCCCCCAACCCCATAACAGGGCAAGTAATAGCATTTTATTTTCTGTATAATTTTTATCCTCCGTGACAGCATCTGCTCTCAGGTCTATGATTACAGCCTGGCCACACCGCCATAATTCTTGTTTGCGCGTGCTTCCTATCAACACCCTAAACCTACATCCTATACTAATGTGTGGGCAGGGCTGGGGAGTGAAAGGCAGGGTCACCGACCTCTGGTCTCTTTCTGGTTTCTGAATGTAATCTACTGCTCTGCTCTGCGTGAATGCTAATTAGATTCAGTGTTGAATATACATGACAGGGACTGCTGTTTACTGAGAGAGCAAGGGGTAGTGTTTTTAAATTCAGCTCACGTCGGCAGACACAATTACACAAACACACACACTCACGCATTCGTGTCTCATTTGATGGAGTCACAGAGATGATTGTTGCTCAAACTACGGTTTGAATGGCGTCTACTGGAAACTGTTATATCACGAAAATACACAGTATGTGAGCAGGATTCCAATCATAAAAGATGTCTCTATAAATAACTAATGGGTCTGTGAGCTATAGTAATGGCATTTTCCAAACCTTTGTCTCTGACATCTTACTATTTTCTGAGGGAATTTTTCTCAAGAGGGCAACTTTATTGCTTGAGGTTCATCATAAAACAATCGTGAAACATTAGGTACCTTAGGTATTACACCTTAGGTATTTTTGTTCATCCGAATGAAAAAGTCCGAAAGGAATGTCTCGGAGCAACACACACAGTAGTTCCTGAATGAATGAATGTTTGAACAAAATGGTTGATTCAATGATTCAAGCACGCACCTACTCAGTTGTTTAATTTCTGAATGAATCAGGTGTTTTGAATGAATCAAATGTTTCCATGACTTAGACATTCTTGCTGTGTCCCAATGTGCCTACTGGAAAGCCTACTACACCCTTAAAGTATGTACTTTTTTGGCGAAGAAAAAGTACACATTTCTGAGTGTTGTAGTAGAGTATGCAAGGGACATATTATGTCATCTGGTATTGAGTTTGGCACGGGACTGTTTTCCAAAACAGTAATATTGGGAACCAGTTTGAAAGTCATTATTTTTCATTCTTGTCTTCATATTATTTTAAATTATGCTGTATTTGTCAATTTAATCTCATTGGTGTCTCGTAGAATGAAGATCTGATGTTTTTCCTTCATGTGGGTCAAGTCAGTCTATCTTTCCCTCTTCTCTACTCTTATTTTATAATAAACATACAAGCCATTTAGTCAGCCCGGATACAGTAAGTAGACCAAAGTTCCCATCCAGCATGTTGAGGGGAAAGGGGAAGTTGAGGGGAAAGGGTGTGTAATATCCCTTCTATCATAACCATATAGGGATACAGCACCGTCATCCCATAGGAACCATTTCTATTACTCTCACTAACACACATGCAGTTCTTCCACTCTGCCATTGAACAATTAGCAGAGATGGGTCACTAATGAGCCTGAACATTTGATGAATAAGGCTTGTTTATGCTAATTAAAAAATGGCTAACGAAGCGACACAGCCAATTATGTACCGGTTCCCTCCAGTTCCTCCATCACCAGAAAACAGACACGGGAACATGGCCCATTACCAGAATCACCTAATGAGTATCTTTTCTCCCAGAGATTTATACTGTTACAAGTTCATTAAATATACGCCTTTATATCTGAATTCAGAGCTGTACCTATGTGGTCAGTACTGAGTAAGTGTAGTATTTGTGCAAATTGTTATAGAGCATTAGAGCATTCATGGTCAGCTAAAAGTTCCGTTAAGATCTTCTGCGCTCACTATCTTTGCCATGGTGTAGCCAAACTTTGTAAAAACGAGTATCTGAGCCCCCAGGACAACAGAACTGAAACTACTCAAATAATTATCTGTGGCTGAGGGCAAAAACAAAAGGATGGTTGTACAAATCTATGGAGATCTTCTGTGGAGTGTAGATGATGGTCTCTTGTGGAACTTCCTCAGGCTATGTTGTGTTCTCATTACATAATTTGGCTGATTTTGATGTAGCAGACTAAAAAGCCGCAGGAATAAGGATGCAAAAAGTGAACATATGCAACATACTGTATACAATGCATTTGCAACATGTTTTAATGCAAGTCATATAAATCCTTGAAATAACCAAAAATATCACTTTTAAATAAGAGAATATATTTGTTAATTTATCTCAATCTTTTTAGTCCAGATGCACGAGCATCTTCCACTTTGTAGAATAAGCTAGATTTAATTCTCACAGTGCTGTGTTTTACAGACAACATGAATCAGACTAATACAGTAAGTGCTGAATATAATGAAAGCAGATGGTGCTTTGGGAATTTGTGGGTGCACTTTAAAGACACAAGCCTGGCCATTTACATATTATAAAAAAAAAAATATAAAAAATATATTTTTTTTTTTATATTTTTTCCCCCAAAAAAACCAATCATTTATATCGTGCTCACTTCTAAACAACCCCCAAAAAAACTTAAAAATCCTTCAACTACTACGCTCTGAAAACTATGAGGTATTCGGGGTGGTTTTTTTTTTTTTTTTTTTTTGTGTAACAGTTTTTCACTAAAAATATTACATTTACCCTAACCAACAACATAACAGAATGTCAAACATATCAGAACATTAAACACTAACAGCTCTCCTTCTTAATTAACAAAATAGCACTTAATTTCAGCATATACTCTCCTTATACATTCCATGTAAAAGCATGCTGGGATATTTAAAAAAAAAATAAATAAATAAATTGAAGTAAACTTAAGTTAAATAATAAGGTATTAAGTTATTATTAATAATTTCCAAAAATGTATCCAAAATTAACTTTCATTTTGATATGTCCAGCTTAAACAATCACTGAAGTAATAGAAAAGATTTTATAGCAGGAGCGTAACCTCCATAGACAATAATTAAAAGTGGCCAAACTGAAATTTTATATATGGATTCAAACAAGCAAACAAATAAATTAATAAATGTTCGTTAATGCAAATTGCTAAATGAGTCCCTGCTCTGGACACACTGCTGGGCACGAATGGCAGATTGTGTGCTGTAGTGAACACCTCTTTGTTTTACTCCTTGTATCCTGTTTCCTTGGGGAAGTAAAATAGCAACGTCAAAGATTCTCCATTCCCACTGCGGTTTTACTGAAGAATTCTGAGCTGGATTATACAAGCAGAGGAAGAAAAAAAAAAAAAGCAGGGATGGGATTTGTGTTTTAATAGGTCTGTGCTGATGAGAGTGGTTTCTTTCAGCAAGTTGTAGGACTTTGTTTCTCCAGTGAGACGGAGCCTTCAGGGGCATCTCACATTCTGTACCAACTGACTATGAACACTCTGATCTCAGCCTCAGAGTTTAAAAATACAATACCTCATTTTCTAGAGAAAATGCTTTCTTCTTACAGTATAAGGGCTATTTCTGAGGCCCTTTTTTTTCTTTTTTTTAAATACATTTTAGATGAGCTGTAAAATTACACGTTTCTAAGCCATGAAAATTCCACTTTTTATTGAAAAGACATTTGCTCATGAGTGTTCTAGGTTTGTAGAAGGTATTTTAGTGAACTTCAGAGTAGTCGCTCAAAATTTCTAAACTAGTTGCATCGATGCCATAAGGTTCTGTATTCAACTAAAGTAAAACAAACATTGCAAAAAAATAAAATAAATAAATAAATAATAATAATAATAAAAAACTTTCATATTTGTTTCTTGTGGTTGACCACATGCCCAGGGTGCATTTTTCTGCTGAAAGGATAAAGACAGATATGTTTTTCCTTAAAAAAAAAAAAAAAAAAAGAGAAGCAGAAGTCAGCAGAATGAGCCAGCAGACGCAGCACTGATGTGATCCCGGCCCATCTCACAGCTTAATGAACAGCAGAATGTGCAGAGGGGGAGTGGGTGATGTTTTGGTGCAGCAATCTTTATGTAATCCTCTTCATATTACCTATTATGAAGAAAAACACACATCTAAAGGCCTTGAAGGAAAGATATGATGATGGAACTGCAGAATCATGGTTTTTCTTGTGGTTTATGGGATAGTATCGAAAAAAAAAACTATTGTTTTACCTGTACTAAGCTGAGGTAAGCTAAGCTGAGCTTAGTCTCAATTTTTGTGTATTTCTTTTTTTAATGGCATGACAAAAACAGTGCCTTTGCAATGCTAATGCAGTGAAAAAGTTAAATAACAGTGGAGTAAACAAATAATATTAACAAATAAAAAAAGGAAACTGAAAACAGATTGAATGAATTAATGAGTTTTTAAAGAGAATAAATAAATAAATAAATATTTTTAAAGATAATACATTTATCAATAAATTAAAGAAAATAAAAATGTTTTAAGATAATAAGTGCAATTTTAATATATAAATGAATATAAATGAATACATCATTTGTAAAGAGCATAAAACCATTTTAAGAGAATAAATGATTAAATAGACATTTAAGACAATAATGAACAAATAAATATTTTAAATAAACAAATACACACATAAATAAATACAATTTTAAAAAGAATAACTATACATAAATATTTTTAAAGATAAAGAGTGAATAATGTCTAATAAGAATAAATGAATCAGTTAAATTATTAATTAGTTAATTAATTAATTGTAAAGCACATCAATCATTTAAGATAAATAAATAATAAAATAAATCAATTTAATGAGAGTAAATGAATGAATAAATAATTTGTAATGAAGATAAATGTCATTGCATCAAAATGTCACTCAAAAACTGCATAGTGACATGTTTCTTTCTGATTGTGATTTTTTTTCTTTTTTAAGTATATTTTAAAATAGCTTGGTTGTCTGGCTCTGATATGCATTGACATGACATCCAAAGACAGCATGAGTTTTTCCTTTTTCTTTGGGTGTCTAAAATCACTGTATTCTCCGCTCCTCTCATCTCTCCTCCGCAGGCATTTTCCTTTCAGCTGCATTCTGCCACACGGTCTGAGAACAACAGACTGTTTTGTGAAGACTAAAGAACAGTGAGCATGAGATGCTCCGATTTAGAGGTGAGAAGAAAATCCTGCCTGTCAAAACACAGGTTATTCTGCACGAAGAAAGCATGCTTTTGTGTGGCCTGGGGCAAGGCAAGGTATTACTATGCAGTTTCTAGTTTAAACTGGGATTGTAGGTGGGGGGAGTGAATAAGCAGTGCTCTCTTCCACCCTCAATACTGACTGAGGTGAGACCCTTCAGCAAGGCACCGAACCCCCAACTGCTCCCAGGGCACGGCAGCAAAAACATGGCTGCCCACTGCTCCAGATGTGTTTTCACTACTCACTGTATCACTTCAAATGAATGGGTTAAATCCAGACCACAAAACCCAAATATGAGACACCATACATGGCTACATGTCACGTCACACTTTAAGATAAGTGTGAGGAATAGTAGCAACGTTTGTCTTAGCTCTAAAACAGAACATGTCCTCTGAAAACTTCCTCTTATTTATTTCTGTATTTATCCATTATTTTTTTTTTTTTCCATCAGAATCACAGAACAAACAATGACAATGGCCAGTGTGCCTTATCTACACTGAAATTCTTGTTTACTCCTGTTTTGATATTTCTTGATAGTTTGAAATAAGACATGCATCTGCTATTTACTGTAAGAAAGCTTAATTAACAAGATGTCTGTTTGAGAACAATTATGAATGAACTATTTCTTAATTTTCATGAAAAGGTTTAGTAGAAAGAAAGGAGTATTTTAAGATAATAAAAATTTTCTATTGGCAATTTTTTTTCATGGCAGTTAAACATATTCCCCCATATTCTTGGAAATACATCTGGAAAAAAGGGGTCTATACTTGTTCATGTCAATAATACACCCAAAACAATAGGTGGCACCAAAAATGTGTAAAACGTGTGTCCTCCAGGACTGAAGTGAACCACTACTGTGTTATGCCATATAGCCCAGTGTTTCTAAATTGGTGGGTCGCAAGAAACATCAACAATAACAACAACAATAAAGAAACAATAACAAACATTCTATGTTTTTTTTTTTTTTTCTTCTGATGCAAGACTTTTATTTTGAAAGATGTGCGTGGAAGCTGTTGACACTTCTATATGTCAAGTGTGGATATTCTAAAGCTAAAAGAATAATGAATTTCTTGCTCACCTCAGAAAAACAATCTTTCTTCTGTTAGCTATTAAACTATTGTGTTCGTTGCGTGTAGAGCACTTCATCAGAAATAAAGTTCAAAGGAAGTACGAGCGTGCAGTGTTGTAGTTGTGTTGGTAAATGATGAAATTACCAATAAATTATGTAACTGGTAAATGTTTTACTTTTTTAGGATTTAGGTCAAGACAAGCAGGCATGTTTCTAGGCATAGGCAAACTAGGGCATGACCACGCAGGAGGGGCACCAATGAGCGTACTTACTGGCACTATATTTTAGCAGAGTCCTGATAAAGAGTGGCACAGCCACCCTGAAATATGCCTGCTGCCTCCACTGGATCCCCATCATCATTGGGCTAGAGTATTGTCAATCTGAATATGCCTGTATGCCACTGGATCAGAGAGCTGTCAATTGCTGCCTAATTGTTGCATGCAAAGTTTGCATTTGGAGTGCTCAACAACAAAATTAGATCATTGTTCTGTCAATGCTTTGACAAGGTTATACATTTTTTTTTTTTTTTTCTAAACTAAAAAAAAAAATAATAAAGTTTCAATGAAGTTTCAATGGCCAGTTTAAAATATCGTTACTGATTACTTACAGTATGTGACTGATCAAACTTTTATCTGTACTTTGGGATAGCAAAGGGTTTTATAGGTTTGAATTATAATGATTTTAATGAGAAAACATCCCCTAAAAAGTCAGTGTTTTTATATCTGAAGTCTCCCTGTACAATCTTACAATCAAACATCCTAAGCATGTAAGCGGTTATTTGTTTAAAGGGGTCATATGATGTAGCTAAAGATAACATTATTTTTTGGTGTAATGAAATGGGTTTATGTGGTTTAAGTTTCAAAAAACACATTAGTTTCCACATACTGTAAATTATTGTTTCTCCTCTTTGCCCCGCCTTTCTGAAACGCGTCAAATTAAATTCATGTCTCATACACGTCAATGCACTTTGAATGGAACATATACATTCACTTTGAACAGGAATCATGGCGGAATATCCTGTGATGTCCACTTCACAGGGCACTTATGTTCGAATCGAACAAATGTCTATAGCGATAAGAGAAACATACAAATTGTGCAGAGCAGGGGGGCGCGAAGACTGGAATTGAGAGCTGATTTATACTGTCTTTTTACGCGTTGCGTTGCATCGTGCTGCGTAAACATAAAACCATGTCTGCATTTATGATCTGAGAAACGACAAACAACAAGCACTAGTCTACACTGCTCAAAACTCACATTTGAATTGTCAGTGGCAAATCCTTTAAATATGTAAACGTACTTACAGTCTATGAGTCAGAACACTGTATTGCATTGTAGTCTAAAAATGCGTTGCACACATCTGAATATTTGGTCTATTCGTTGCATTCTATTTAATATTCTGGAATAGTGTTTTAAATATTATTATATTAATTCCTCTTTCGCAAGATCAAACAAACAGTTTCCTCCATAAAATGCGTTGCACAACATCGAGAATATTTACGCCTTTCTTTCTTTCTGGAACAGTGGGCGACGTAAATACAAATCTTAACACATCTGATGTAGTCTGTGGGGGCGTGTCCTCTTTTGGTAGACCAAACAAAGTAGTTTCGCTTTCACAAGGAAAAAAATTTACAGCATCTCCTCAACACACTGGAGCTTGGCACTCAAAGAGCGAGAATAAAAATTGAAAATCGTACATTACAGTAGTGAACACAATATGAAAACAAAAAAAATCTTTTTATAAACATATACATTAAAAATGAACATGATGAACATCGGTTGCTCAACATATGTATTACAAATGACAAAATGCTCATTCTGAAAACAGAATTATGCTTTGTATACACATATACCTTGATTCTCCTTGTACAGTTATTTCACTTTTTATGTAATTTTGTTATAGTGTTTTTATTTGTTTTATTATTTGACTTCAAATGTATCTAAAATTATTTATTAATTAATAGCATTCAGAGAAATAATGCTGTTAATACGGTATGGACTTAAAGACATGAATCTTTATTTCCAAGATGATGCATGGTAAGCTTTGAATTTCGATACAACCAAAGTCCCTTTGAGGCAAGTCATTTCACTCGGCAGCCATCTTTGAAACCCTCTCGGGCATGCAAGTGCAGCTTTGAATGGGGAACCATCAAATTCCCCAAAACTGTTTGCCAAGTTTACAATTAAATTCATATTTGAAATCACCAATGAAATCTTGCAACAGCTTTCTCAAAAATGTTGTTTCTTTTTCTCAAATAGCGTAAAAAAGGGTAGACCAGCCAGTGCACATGCACAGTCCTAAGAGCGTGTCTCAGAATGCTGAATATTTCTATTCATAATTTTCACATGACGTCACACTCTTACAGGAACGCCTACATGGAGGGCAAAACAAGGCTTTCCCAAGCTGACCGCCAGGTATTTTTACGAGGATTGCAATAATAAGTAATGTAGTAAGACAGTGATATTTAAAGGCCAAATTCAGTATACACTTTATTGATGATGCAGACTTTGCATAGGCAATCAGATAAACCAAGTATATAAACTAAATGCGCAAAGTTTCACATTTAATGTTTTTCCATAGAAAAACGTTATTAAAAAAAAAAAAACACTTAACCAGCGCATTGCATTCATATTTCAAGCTCAAACTCGTTTGCTTGCCTGTATAAAGCATGCATCATCGATAAAGTGTGTACTGAATTTTATTTTCTAATATCACTGTTTTAAAGGCACTTTAAGTGTTTTCACATTAAGCATTTTAAAATGTCATGCAGTTTTTAATTTAAATATTAGGGTGGGTGTTTTATATGTATTGCAAAAGGCCAAAACTTGCATTCTGTTCACATATCTTTGTTTTATCCTTTTGAGAGATGATCTAAATATTTGTGGATTGGAAACAGATGGAAAATTGACAGGCTCATGCTGCAGTTCTATGGATGTTTTTCCCCCCAGGTCTTCAAGCCAGACACGAGACTAAAAACTATGAATAGCAACCGGGACTTCTAACGCCAGCTGCAGTGACACAATGACTTTGCAGATTAGCTATTGGCTTTTTTACTCAGAAGGTGGGGCTTCTTTCGATAGAGCAGCCATATTGAGCATTGCATTTTCCACATTCAAAACAATATGAGTGACAGGCCTTGGGTATTCTATAGTTTTTGATACAACAGCAATATAGTAACAGAGGCATGTATTATATTATTCATTGTATATTCAAATCACTTTCTGATACTAATACCAGATATGTTCATGTTTAATATTTCCTTAATAATTACCTACAGTGCATAAATAAATATATTTTATGTTGGATAAGTTACCTGTGTCGGCAAGTGCGCACCAGTCACACCCACCTAAATGATTTCAATATATCGCTTATCCTGCCCCAAAAGACCATAAACATTTCATATAACATCTGAAGTAAAAATTAAATAACACATATTTTAACACATATCTTTAAAACTAATCCTGTGTGACTGATACGCTTCAAATCAAGTGATTTTGGGTCAAGGATTTTGCTGTTATGATGCTCTCTGCCTGACAGAACGCAATAAGCAATCCAGCCATTATATAGATCAGTGTTCCACACACACTAGTGTAACTGCATTCTGAAAAGAATATGTATATGTATATGTATCTATATCTATATCTATATATCTATATCTATCTATATATATATATATATATATGTGTGTGTGTGTGTGTGTGTGTGTGTGTGTGTGTGTGTGTGTGTGTGTGTGTGTGTGTGTGTGTGTGTGAATGTGTGTTACAGGGATGGCTAGAAACGGCCCCTGAAGACAAGATAAAATTATAATCAGGGTTGTCTTATATTTGGAAAAATACAGTATATTAAATAAAAGATTTATATAAATATATTAATTAATTATATACTTTATCAAATCATTAAATCATTTAAATAAATAAATAACAAACAATCTACTTTATTATATAAATTAATTACATATATTAAATGTATTGAATGAATGCATGAATGAATGAATATTTTATTTATATTCACATAGGAAATTCTGGGTGAAATGTGTTTCAGACATGCAAATATCATAAATGTAAAAACATAAAATATAATCCAGACATTTGTAATATTCATCATTTAATATGGTTTAATTTTTGTCTCATATTGTTATTTATTTATTTATTTATTTGTTATTCTCTGGATTATTTCTAAGAGAACATGTTTTTATGTTTATTTACCTACACACACACTTCAGTGTAGCTCAGCATGGTTCTGTTTGACACGGTGTTATTGTGCAGAGATGGAGCTCATATGTCTGTCACCAGCGGCTGCAATAAGAGTCATGTGTTATCAGGAGATGTCTAAACCCAGTGCTGTATTTCTCATTGTCTACGGGCGAGAGGTTAATCCCGGTTATTAAATCATCACTCTTAAGGGGATGTTTGTGCCTTTGCCCTTCGCCTGTTGCTTTTAAAGGATAAAGTGGCATTAGTGAGGGCAGAGATGGCTATCAGAAGTCTCTCTCTCTCTCTCTCTCTCTCTCTCTCTCTCTCTCTCTCTCTCTCTCTCTCTGTGTGTGTGTGTGTGTGTGTGTGTGTAAAAGTAAAGAGGAAGCAGTGTTTTTGTGAAGAAGACAATTATCAATATTGGAGAGTTCAGAATTTGATTAAAATTTGTGCATCTTTATCAGACATTGGTGCCATTGACAAATAAAATAAAGCATGCATTCTGTGAGAGCAAACAAGACTACAATACTGATTCTGAGAGGAGCAGCATTTTAAGTTCATGAAAACATTTCCAGTCTTGATGGCAGCAGTGAAATGTGTCATAAAATTTAAAAAAAAACAACTTGCAAAAGTCCCTCTTAAGTGAATTTTGAGAAGACAAGGGTCATTTGAGGAGACAGACAGATTTACTTTTAATATCAGGCAAGGTGTGAGTCTGGTGACCATTGCAGTCACAGCAGCTCTGTGGAGAAATAAACCACTGCCTGTATAACCTTTCCTGTGACAGAACAGATCACAGGAATTCTGCTCTTCTCTTCCCATCTCTATCTCTATCTCTAACTCTCTCTCTAACACACACACACACACACACACACACACACACACACACACACACTAACACCATCTGTCATTCAGTATTTGTCTTTCTCTCATTCATTAGCATTTAAAGGGTCAACTTCACAAGCAAATATTATAGTTTTTTTTTATATAATACAAGCCTAGAAAGAGCAATTTTTCATTTTGTGATGCATAAAATGGCCATTATATTGATTGATACAGTATATTGACGTGTGAACAAAAAGGTCATTCTCAAAAAGTTTATTTAAACTTCTGAATTCAGTTCATGATTTCTTAACTCGTGAGTTTAGTTGTGGATTCTGTTAGGTTATAGGCTAAAGGGTTTTTAATGATCTCGGTCAGGGATATTGGACCATAATAACTGAGATGCTGTGTTTAATAGGAAACAAGGGATGATTTATGAAATACCTGTACTGTAATTATAGTTAATTATGACACATTCACAAATCGAGCTTGTATTAAATAATCAACTAAGTGTTCAAATGATACAAACAATAACAAAGAACAGTTGCTGAAAAAGTGCACTTGCACACTTAATATACTGTATACAGCTATCAGGGGAAGGTGTAGTTTATGCCCTTTGACTTTTGAGATTATACCCAGTCTCCCTTGGCAACAGGGAGTCCTAGCAGATTAATAAGCTTAACCAAGAGATAATAGTTTGCTCTATATTCCTCTTAACATTTATACTTCCTTGCAAGTATTTTTAGCATTTGCTGTAAATGTAAGAAAAAAAAGTGGGATACAGAAAGTTTGTGCTTTTCCAAATACACCATAATAGATTAATAGTATACAAAAAATATACTGTACATACAGAAACTACATATGCAACATAACCATAAATATCAAACTATTTAATTTTATGAACTATTTGTACAAATTTATTTTTCTATATTAATGTTGTTTACAAAGCATTACAGTAGACTGTCGAGTTGTGTTTTCATGTTAATTAAAGATTGGAAACAATTAATTGTTTGTAAAACTATCAAACTAAACATTTATTTGTTTCATAAATAATCCACTGTTTTTTCAGGAACAGCTTATTTAATTTATAAACAAGGTGATATACAGCTAAAAATGATAAACTACGGCAAGAGCGAAGCAAGCCGCTCCTTTTGAATCACTCTCGCCGTTCTCGAATCTCGATCTCATTCCAGAGTCTTGAATCGGTTGCAATGGTTTTCAGATCACTAGTACACTGATTGAACCGAAAACTCTTTCTTTTGGACACATCTGATTTGAGAACCGATGAGATGATACTGCGCATGCGTGATTCAGCAGGAAGTTACCGAACACACATGACTGACTGCCTGGAGGGGGCCAATCTAAATAAATCAGAATGGATTATGCATTGTAAGTGGATCAAGGTTTATGTACTGTTTAAGACTAATTTATTCACTTTATATCTTCAATACTTGTAAAAGATCCTCGTTTGCACATCACTGCTGTACTAGTACTTGGCTACTTAATTGTAAGAAATCAGATCATCATGTTTTTTTTTTTTTTTTTTTTTAAGTTATGATTACTGACTTTATATATTTGAATGTGTTGAGTGTGTTTTCATCTTTTTTTCCATCTTTTTTTTCATCAAGACATAACGAATGACGTCATTATGTTATGACGTAAAAGTACAGGTCAATCGTTTTTTTTTCTTTATTATTATTATTATTATTATTATTATTATTATTATTATTATTATTATTATTATTATTTATAATATTATTATTTTATATTATTGCCTGCCGCCTGTACCAATGTGATCTTTGTTGAGTTTGACATTCAAAAATAAGTCATGAATTGGTTAGTCTTGACTGGCAGAGCTACGATTCTGCTTATGTTTGTTTCGTGCTTTCTGTCAAACGGTTTCAATTCTAATCAATAATGCGTGGGACTCGAGGAAGGAGAGGAAGCGGCCAGAAGCATCCCATTATTATCCTCAGTCAGAATGATGAATGTTAAAAGACATCATTATATCTATTGTAAAGTTACATTAATAAATTAAGCAGACAGATTTATAGTAAATATAGTTGGAGGGAGCTAGAGCAGACAGCACCACAAAAATATGAGACATAATAATGCATTCACATGTTCATTTTTCTATAAACAATTTATTGTAAAGTATTTGAATAAAATAGGCTATGCTGTAGGTTTGTTAATCTTGGGTATTAAAGTGATTTTAACAACAAAAACACATTTTCCTAATGTAATACTTTAAATTTAACTAAAATAAATTTAGATTGTGTGCAAACAAATTACAATGAGGTGGCTGTTTTGCAACAAGGTGGAGACAGTTCTGTTCTTAACAGTAGAACTACACCTAAAGAAAAAAAAGGTAAAAGAAAAAAAAAAAAAAATAAAAAAAAAAAATAAAAATAAAGTACACACACACACACACATACAGTACATAAATAGAAGTGAGAAATTAGATATCAATGAAAATTAAGAAACGGAAAAGGGAAGTGAAGGTGCAGTTCAAAGGAGAACCTTTAATTATTTTGCACAGCCCGAGTCTAAGGATTTAGACTTTTTATTTAATTATTTTATTATTATTATTATTATTATTTTTTTTTTTTTTTTTTTTTTTTTATGTGATGGCCATACAAATAATAGGGTTGTCTGTGGTTTCAAAAATTGTTGTGTGTGTAGTGTCCTGCACAATTCAAATCAAACACACCTGGATCAGCTAATCAAGATCTTACTGGAAACTTCCAGGCCCAGGCAATTGTGTTGAGGCAAGTTGGAGCTAAACTCTGCAGGACACCGGCCCTCCAGGACTGAGTTTGGAGACCCCTAGTGTTTAGGATGGCCTGGATGAGTGTGAGATTTCCCAGCCTGGACTTGTGTCCCAGTCCAGCCCTGTCTACAATGTACAGTATCTGTCATAAGTAAAGTTTGTCATAGATAAATGTTTATCATTTATTTATCATAGATAAATATTTCCTAACCTAAACCATCTCTGTTCAGAATGTTTGCATGTGTGTCGACCTCAAAATGACACAAAACACAGATTGAGCTGTGGAAGAGCTCCTCTGACTGAACACTTGAGTGTCAGCCACAAATTAAGAGGCCAATCAGGTCATCACGTCAAAAGAAGAACCATTCTTTTATAAAACTATTCTCAATCCATTGCTCTCAGAGGCAGGAGGACAGTTACAGAGGCACAGGTGACTTCTTAAAAATCACTCTTTTGACAAGGGGATTTGGTTAAGTGTTGTGTTTATATAGCTGCATTCTGTATATTCCTGTTTGATATTCCTGACTTTTGACCATATAGATGTTTCATTGTTCGATGCAGAACATGTTCACAAAATGGCAACTCTACCTTTATCTTTGCAAGTGTTAAATTGTCAAAAAAAAAAAAAAGTGAATTAGCAAACAATTGCGAGCATTAAAACTGCAATAAAATGTTAGTGTTTGTTTTGCATGTTTTTGATGATAATTTTTTTCACATTCTTCCTCATTCTCTCTGCAGAAATGTATGCTAAACATGTTCTGCACTGTAGAAACTTTGACTCACTAGCCACATGTTTCCAGAGTTAGGAATTTAATTTATGGGAAAAAAATATAAAAAAATAAAAATAAAAAAAATCACAAAGCATAGGACACAAGTCAAAGTCAATAACAGAGATAATAGATAGAATATAATAGAGTGCTGCATGGATGACTCATTTTTGTAGGCCAAAACCAAAGTCCCATTAAGGCAAGTCATTTTACTCGGTGGCCATCTCTAAATTGCCTCTCGGGCATGCAAGTGTCTTTGAATGGGGAATAATCAAATTCTCCAAAACTATTCACCAAGTTTACGATTAAATTTCATATTTGAAATCATTAATGAAATCTGACAACAACTGTTTCATAAATGTTTTTTTTTTTTTTTTTTTTTTTTCTCAAATAGCATTAATAAATGCTTATTATTCAGGCTCGACCAGCCAGTGTGCATGCACAGTCCTGAGCGCGCATCTCTGCTGACTGTTTCTATAGAAACAAAAAAAAAAACGGGGACTTCTAACCGCAGCTGCAGTGACGCGATGACTTTACCGATCAGTGATTGGCTCTTTTACTCTGAAGGTGGGGCTTCCTTCGATAGAGCACGCCCATATTGATCGTTGCATTTTTTTTCCCCATTCAAAACTATACAAGTGGACACATCTTGTATATATATATATAGTTTACTGATAACACTATATACATACACAAAATACCAAGTAAACCAGAGTCAAAAAACACAAAACAAATGCAGCATTACAAAAAATAAATAAACAAAAAAAAATAATTAGAACATTAAAAATGAATGAATTAATAAATAAATAAATCAAATTAAATCTTTCTGGGGTGGGGGGTAGGGGGGGGGGGTAATTAAAGAATCTATATTTATGAATGAAATAATTGGCAAATGAAGCATGAAACATAAATTACAAGAGAACACGATCAATATAATGACACGCGATAGAAGATTTGAAAAGACAAACAGTTTTATCAGTATATTTAAGCATAAGCACATTGCTATAAAGGCAGGGCACACATCTTGTTAACATTTATAATTGATATTCAGCTGAAATGTTGTAAGGAACAATATGTTTAAAAAAAAAAAATTCTATCAAAAAGAAATTGGTTCTGCCTGTTGTCCATTAATTCCAGCAGTGACGTTCCTCTATGTTGTCTGTTGACGTTGTATGTAGTTATGTCATCAGAAATTGAGTAATCACTGTCCCAGTGTGCACTGAGCCAGGGTACATACCAGTGACCGGATTCTGATCTATCTATCGTATATACTGAATAAAAAAGGACAATGAAAAATTGTAATGACTGTATGCTTTTTGTGCAATTTGGAAATTTTATTTGCACTTGGCATTTCCACAGAACATTCTATGCAAAATCCCTAAATTATGTCATGCATCAAAAAAGTCTTGTGCACTTACAAGCAGTGTTATATTGCACTTCTCGAAGTAGGAAGTTGGAAATATTAACTCTGAGTTCCAATAATGGAAACAGAGCTGATTTTACTGATAGCACTGAACACTGAACCATTTTCTAAATTAGTCTCTTTCTTTCCTCCCTATCTTTTGTCGGTATTATTTTTGTGCTGTGTGTCTTGTGACGCAGTAAGAAGATCCTCCCGCTGTGAGCCTGTGCGGGCTGACCACCCATCTAGAGGCCAGCGTATTCACTCATTCCTTCATTATGCAATTCTGATTGCTTTGTTGACAATTCTATTCTTAGCATGATGTTTCTCTGCAGCACTAGTGCAACTGTTATTTTACAGTATAAAGACACAGCAAATCGCACTGTGTTTTGATGGCTTCAGGAGAGTTGCCATTTGTGTTTTATATGGACAATAGTTTAGTGCACATCAGCTTAAATGAATCCTGATGGAAATGTCTTGGCTGTTTTAGTTCCCTAATAAGGCTAAGCTGAAAAAGTGATCACACAGCCCAGCTGCTAAATGAGATGGTTATAAAACAAACCTGTATAAAGCTGACACTGCAGCTGCCTCCAGATGTCGAGGGTTGGTACAGCACTGATTTTTTAATCAGGAAATCAGTTTAAAAAGCATGAAAAGGCATTTGCAACTAATTTTAATTGTGCATAGCTAAGATAGGTTGTCAAATTCCTACATGAATATATATATATATATAGATATTCCATAATGTAATATATATATATACAGGTCCTTCTCAAAAAATTAGCATATTGTGATAAAAGTTCATTATTTTCCATAATGTAATGATAAAATTAAACTCCTATATATTTTAGATTCATTGCACACCAACTGAAATATTTCAGGTCTTTTATTGTTTTAATACTGATGATTTTGGCATACAGCTCATGAAAACCCAAAAATTCCTATCTCAAAAAATTAGCATATTTCATCCGACCAATAAAAGAAAAGTGTTTTTAATACAAAAAAAAGTCAACCTTCAAATAATTATGTTCAGTTATGCACTCAATACTTGGTCGGGAATCCTTTTGCAGAAATGACTGCTTCAATGCGCGTGGCATGGAGGCAATCAGCCTGTGGCACTGCTGAGGTGTTATGGAGGCCCAGGATGCTTCGATAGCGGCCTTAAGCTCATCCAGAGTGTTGGGTCTTGCGTCTCTCAACTTTCTCTTCACAATATCCCACAGATTCTCTATGGGGTTCAGGTCAGGAGAGTTGGCAGGCCAATTGAGCACAGTAAAACCATGGTCAGTAAACCATTTACCAGTGGTTTTGGGCACTGTGAGCAGGTGCAAGGTCGTGCTGAAAAACGAAATCTTCATCTCCATAAAGCTTTTCAGCAGATGGAAGCATGAAGTGCTCCAAAATCTCCTGATAGCTAGCTGCATTGACCCTGCCCTTGATAAAACACAGTGGACCAACACCAGCAGCTGACATGGCACCCCAGACCATCACTGACTGTGGGTACTTGACACTGGACTTCAGGCATTTTGGCATTTCCTTCTCCCCAGTCTTCCTCCAGACTCTGGCACCTTGATTTCCGAATGACATGCAAAATTTTGCTTTCATCCGAAAAAAGTACTTTGGACCACTGAGCAACAGTCCAGTGCTGCTTCTCTGTAGCCCAGGTAAGGCGCTTCTGCCGCTGTTTCTGGTTCAAAAGCACACGCCTGTGCACGGTGGCTCTGGATGTTTCTACTCCAGACTCAGTCCACTGCTTCCGCAGGTCCCCCAAGGTCTGGAATCGGTCCTTCTCCACAATCTTCCTCAGGGTCCGGTCACCTCTTCTCGTTGTGCAGCGTTTTTTGCCACACTTTTTCCTTCCCACAGACTTCCCACTGAGGTGCCTTGATACAGCACTCTGGGAACAGCCTATTCGTTCAGAAATTTCTTTCTGTGTCTTACCCTCTCGCTTGAGGGTGTCAATGATGGCCTTCTGGGGTTAACCTCTTACCCATGATTGCGGTTTTGAGTAATGAACCAGGCTGGGAGTTTTTAAAAGCCTCAGGAATCTTTTGCAGGTGTTTAGAGTGAATTAGTTGATTCAGATGATTAGGTTAATAGATCGTTTAGAGAAACTTTTCATGATATGCTAATTTTTTGAGATAGGAATTTTGGGTTTTCATGAGCTGTATGCCAAAATCATCAGTATTAAAACAATAAAAGACCTGAAATATTTCAGTTGGTGTGCAATGAATCTAAAATATATGAAAGTTTAATTTTATCATTACAATCACAATATGCTAATTTTTTGAGAAGGACCAGTATATATATATATATATATATATATATATATATATATATATATATATATATCTATATATATAACAAAAGAATACAAAAAGACCAACGCAGGGCAACTTTGCCTGGTAAGTATGAAAATCTATATAGTTAAACAGTAAATCTTTTTTAGTAAATTTTAGTAAACAAGAGTAAAATGTTTAGCTAAAGGCTTTTTAGTAAACAAATATTTAAGTAAATACTTCTAGAAACTCTTTCAGAGAGCTTTCAGCCTCTGTTAATTTCAGTCACATTCTGCATTTTATATCTCAAGAATGTTCTATTATTTGGACGTCTAGCAAACAAACAGTGTACGTTTTGGTGCTAAGGCAAGCATATTTTCAAGAATGAATCTCAGTTGTGATTGGAACAGTCAATGTGGGCTCATTTTGTATGTTCTGGATGCATCCATTCTCCCTTTATGGAAAATGCATGGGAAATGATTTACTGCAGTTGAATTAATGTGTATTTTCCACTGTTTTGCTAGCAAATGTGGCATGAACTGATGGCAAGCAGAAGAAAGTCATATTGCATAAATATTTCAATAACCGAGCAAACATGTGGGTTTTCAATTGAGTTTTGAAGGAAGGACAAGATGAAATGTCTTTGCTGAGAAAAACACCAAGAGAGGATGATCTGAGATCAAAGAACCATTAATAAATTGGCTCTTAAGGGAGAATATGTTGGACATTACATTGAACAAAATGTTTCTTTCTCTCTTTTCCAACCTGGTCTCATAAAAATATATACCTCTGTACACTTTTTTTTTTTTAAACACCGTTTTTACGTACCTAACTGCACGTTTCACTGCAGTTTCAAAGATAAATGTCCACTGAGTGAGGCTAAAACACTAGTTCAATTTGTGAACACTGGCACGTTTTTATTACGTTGAAATAGGTATGAATTGCTGTGTTTTTAGTATGTTTTGAGGCAGTTCAGAATTCAAATATCTGTCGCTAAAAGTTAATACTCTATCGTGATGGAAATATGCCCTACACCAAACCCAACCCTAAACCTACCTGATAGTGTTAACAAATGCAAAACTGATATAAAAACACATTTGTTGAATGAACTGTGCCATCTGAACTTCCGTATAAGCCGTTTTGAACTGCTTTGTCGAAGCGTGATTTGAACCGGAGCTCCTGGCTTGTCAAGTACATCTCCATACTACCGTGAGCTACCGAACAAACATACCGCCAATGAAAACCCATAGATATGAAGCTGGATATGTGCGATGCTAACATTCAAAAGCATCAGTTTTCAAATTTCCCAGCATATTAATATTGTTTTGAAGTCATAACATGATATTCTTCAAGTAATTGTGCGAAAATTACACTTTATTAATCGAAACGCTGTAAATTTGTGTGAAAAGGAATAAAAGGATGTTGGAGTTTTACAGCCTCTAGTGTTCATTTATTTTGGAAACTGCAGTGATGTGTATTTCACATCTTGATAAAACGTGCACCCAGGTACATTTATGCCATGAGATCAGGTAGCTCTTTTCATATGAAAAGCAGGAGTTTAAAACACCTTATATGTATAGTGTACGGTGAAGTTAGTTTTTCAAGGATTTTTTTTTTTTTTTTTTAAGCAATCTGCACTCAGGTCATTTAGACCAGTGGTTTTCAAACTAGTCCTGCAAGCATCCCTAGCACCTCACATTTTGTATGTCTCCCTATATCTGACACACCCATTTCAGGTCTTGCGGTCCCTATACTAATGAGCTGATGAGTTGAATCAGGTGTGATAGATAAGGGACAGAAAATGTGCTAGGGGTCCTCACAGGACTGGTTTGAAAACCACTGATTTAGACAAATGTAAAATAAGGTAGAGATATACTCCAAAAGAAACCAGTATCAACCTCAAATGAAAGTTGATTCCTCAAAGATGCAGCGAGAACACAAAGACCCACTGGAAAGCCAAAAATAAGGCCCAATCTTTAACCACTTAAAGCAAAATCACAAAGAGCAGGGTAATCAAAGAAGGGAACATTAAATTAACATACCACAGGGAGGAAAAACAGGTAGACAAAGAGAGGAGACTGAGGCTACGTCTACACGAAGCCAGAGCATTCCCTATCCAATCTTTTTTTTTCACCTTATCTCAAGAAATATCTGCGTCCACACGAAGCCACAAAATGATGTAGTATACATGCCAGACCAGCATGTGGCACTGTAAATCTGCCACAGAGATGCACTAAAAACAGAGAAGAAGACTTGGACTATGCGTGTAAACCTTACGCGTGGTATACAAACGAACATGGAACAATACTGTACATTTATTAATCAGTGTTAATGTCAGTTAATAAAAAGACAATTGTTCATTGTTTGTTCATGTTTTTGTTGCTGTAACATGATGTAGCTGTGTCTCAATAGGGGAGAGGTGTGGGCTGATGACATCATCGTTTCAGAAAATATACGGATTCGCTGTCCACACTGTAATAGTAATCAACGACACACAAACAGCTTGATGCGATAGACTCTGTTTACTTAACTTGTCCCCCACCCCTCCGCCTCCACAACCTTTCTACAGGTTACCTTTTGGGACATCTACTACATCTCCCCTCCTTAGAGGCAACATTAACTTTTGAACATCTCTGTAACCATATTTCCTTAGAACAAGTGAACAAACATATTATAACATTCTAGAATAAAAGAACATATTTCTATTTTTTATAATGCTTAACTCAATGAACAACATAGTCTCTAAGCCACTTTGGTGGCTTCACTTGTCTTCTTGGAGGCTCTCTTTCTTTTCAGTATGTGCCCTCTCTGTTCTTGCTGTTTCAGGCACCTGCTCCACTTCTGCTTCTCTCCTATACACCACAGTTTCTGGTATTTCAACCAAAGGCTCTTGTTGAACCACTGTAGATACCCTCTGGGTCCCTGGGGTCTCTAGTGCTTGTACAGAGTGCTCTGGTTGAGGATGAAGGTGGGCTTTGTTTCTCTTGTGGTTGCACTGTTCCTGTCTGAACTATTTAGGACCTTAGTGTATTTGCTTTGCCAAGCTCTGTTGCTGGTTGTTGTGATTTAGAGATCCATACTGCTTGTCCTGGTTTTAACTCAGGCCTCACAGTAGCTCTGTGTCTCTTGTTAAAGTTCAGTGTTTGTGTCATTTTCAGCTGTTCATCTTTTTCTCTGAATACTCGCCTGTTCGGCCATCGTGGTTTGAGTTGCGATTTTGCCTGTGATAATGGAGATCTTAATTTCCGGCTCATTAACATTTCAGTGGGTGAGGGTCCGTGTAGCAGCGGTGTGACCCTGTAGGCCAACAGTGCACGGTATAAGGATCAGGATTTTTTTGAA
Source organism: Cyprinus carpio (assembly GCF_018340385.1). Taxonomy (NCBI): domain Eukaryota; kingdom Metazoa; phylum Chordata; class Actinopteri; order Cypriniformes; family Cyprinidae; genus Cyprinus; species Cyprinus carpio. The sequence goes on along the minus strand of NC_056585.1, from coordinate 12,693,557 downwards.
GCAAAGTCTTAATTGTTTTCATGGCCCCCTCTGCCTCCCCATTGCTTTGGCTGAAATATGGGCTGCTGGTTATATGAATTAAATCATAATCTGCCGTAAGGATGAAAACTCAGCAGATGCAAATTGTGGGCCATTATCACTTATCAGTGTTTCTGTTAGTGTTTTCAGTGTTTCACTTATCGGTGTAAAATCGATCTTTTCGATTTTAATGTACCTTGAGAAGTAGTCGACGACTAGAAGGTAGGTCTTTACCTTTCTGGAAGAAAAGATCAGCCCCCAGTTTTTGCCAGGGCAGTCCGGGTAACGGGGATGGTATCATAGGTTCAGTGTGCTGGGGTTGATGTCTCAAACATGTCTCACATTGCGCAACCATTTTTGCAATTTGACTGCATAGGCCCAACCACCTCACTGACTGCTGTGCTCGAGCTCTATACTTGGATATTCACATATGTCCCTCATGCAGCCGGGTTAACATTTTTTTAGCTCCTCCTGTCTTGGCCAGCCTATTTTGCATCGCTTCATCAGCTCCCTCCAGATCCTGTCATGTTGCTGCGCATCTGCTATTTGTTATAACTTTGATTATAATGCTGGTAAGCAGTGATGTACTGCATCCACAAACACTTGTGCTTCTTTTTCCAGTTCCTTTTCTTCACTTGACAGTTCTCTTACTATAGGGGCTCTTGACAGTGTGTCTGCAGTGATTAATGACTTGCCTGGAACATGCACTATGTTGTATATATATCTCAGGAATCTTAGACTGAATCGTTGAATCCTGGGGGGCAAGTCATCCTATGCCTTTGTTCCCAAAAGGGCCAACAATGGTTTGTGGTCTGTCTCTATAGTAAAATGAAGGCTGATCAGGTATGAGCTGAGTCTTTCACAAGCCCATGTTACTGCCAAAGCCTCCTTTTCTACTTGAGCATATCTCTGTTCTGTCTCAGACAGGGATCGTGAAATAAAAGCCACTTGTCGCCATTCTTTCTCATTCTGCATTTGGCTAAGGACGGCTCCTAATTTAAATGAGGATCCATCTGCGGACACTTTTGTTTTTGAATCAGGCTTGCACTGTGCTAATACCTGGGCTGATGCCAAGTCAGATTTGATCTTTTCAAAAGCTGCTTGCTGCACACTGCCCCAAATCCAGTCATTCTGCTTGGCTAGCAGATCGCGCAGTTTTGTATCATCAGTGAAATGAGGAATGAACTTGCTCATATATGTGGCCATGCCCAGGAAATGTCTCATATCTGCCGCAGTTTGGAGTGCAGGCATCTCTACAATAGCCCTGACCTTTTCAGGATCCAGTGCTATTCCTTCTGCACTCACTTTGTGGCCCACAAACAAAACTTCAGACTGTGCGAAGGAGCACTTCTCGTTCAGAGTTAAGCCTGCTTTCTGAAATCTGAACAGAACTTCAGTTAGCTGCTCGTCATGTTGGGTTTTATCCTTACCACAAACTAGCACATTATCAGCATGGCAGATTACTCCTGTTATTCCATCTAGGAGCTGAGACATGCGTCTCTGGAAGTGTTCTAGACCTGAGTTGATGCTGAAGCATAGGACGTTACAAAAGAATTGGCCAAATGGTGTAATAAATGTTGTGAGTTCTCTGCACTCTTTCGCCAATGGTATCTACCAAAAGCCAGACCGTGCATCTAGCTTGGTAAAAATTGTTTCACCATTCAACTGGGCCAATGACTGCTCTACAGAAGGTAATATATGCTGTTCTCTGCATACTGCCTCATTTAGCTTGGTTAAATCAACGGATATTCAGATTTTTTCCATTTGGCTTTACAACTGGCACCATGCCGGCACACCATTCCGTCGGTTGGTCTATCCTTGATATCACCCCCATTCTTTCCATACGCTCTAACTCCTCCTTAATTTTGTTTTCCAAAGGAATAGGCACTCTGTGAGGGGTTGTGACTGCGTATGGCAGTAGTATGGCAAGCGAATGCAGTAGTTTACTTCTAGTTTTCCCAGTCCAGTAAATACTTTTGGAAATTTCTTTTTATACCTTTCTTCAGTTACTTCAACTGCATCAATCCGTTCAACAAGCTGTAATGCCTCAATAGCTGGCAGGCCCAATAGGGGTCTGGAAAGTGAATCAATTACAAAAATAGTTTGAGAGGTCTTTGCTTTCCAATTTGCACATTACCTGTCCTGCCACTAGTAGCTGTTTATTATTGGGCCCGTACAGTTTTTTCTTTGATTCCATCAAATTCTCATCAGTCTGTGAAGAACTGCCCCACATAATAGCTTGCTGCTGTTTTACCATCTCATTCTGTTTCACCTGACTGACAGCTCTGCTTAATGTCATGTCTGAGTCCAGCTGGAGTTTTTCTTAAAGTGACATGTCTCTTATTCCCACAACAATGTGACCAAGTATTAATTTGTCTTTTAAAGGTCCAAAATTACAATGTTCTGCAAGCTTATGGATGGCCGTTATAAAGCTATCAGCTGACTCGCCAGGTTCTTGTTTGCACATATTAAACTTGGCTCTCTCAAAAATGACGGTATGTTTTCCCTCAAAATGGTTATTAAAACAGTTTTCAACTGCAGTGTAGCTGAGCTTTTCCTCTGCAGTTAAAGTGGAAGCATTCAAAATATCCTCCGCTTCATCACCCATAAAGTAAATAAAAGTATTGACCTGGAATTTGTCATCTCTTTTGTTCAGTCCAGACGCGAGACGGTATCTTTGGAAATGTCTGATTCATTTTTTGCCACTCTTTGCCATCAGCACAGTCAAATTTGTCAGGAGCACTGATATGAAAACTCTCCGTGTGTGCGCGTGCTGGTGTTTCATTCTCAGACATGATGTAAACAATATGAAGTTCGTTGCTAGCCGATAAACATTTCTCATTCGTCAGATGAGTCTCGGACGTGTATTCACAGTGTCCATTTATCACATTATGAAATCTTCTGACACCATTTAATAGTAATCAATGACACACCAACAGCTTGATGCGATATCCTCTGTTTACTTAACTTTTTCCCCCCGCCTCCACAACCTTTTCTAAGGGGTCACCTTTTGGGACATCTACTACACACACGAAAACACAAAGGCGGTATTTTCAAATTTATCCACTCTGGAACCCGGTTTCAAAAAATATTGGTTTCACTCTCTCAAAATGCCGGATCCGTGTGGACGAAATGCCTATACGATACAAAATTTGTGCGTATACAGCAAAACGTGTCTCAGTGTGGACAGGGCAGAATTTTATCAGTCTCCTAATCGCTGATCCACCACTGGAGCTTTATACCCTCCGTTAAGAGCAGATGTGATCAATGAATACTCAACTGCTCTGATTGGTGCAGGAGTGGGAGGAAACTAGAGCAATCAACCAATGAGAGGGTGATCAGCTCTCACTGGATATCACAAATAACTCTCTCTGGTGCAGCATACTACCATACTGCTCTTACTGTATTTCTGCTTATATTTCTGCCCTGAAATCTATAATGCCTGGACTGTGATTCTGAGGCCAGAAAATCCCACAGGTACTCTAGAATGAGAATCTGACCTGCTGATGGCATGCGCCTTGAACTTCATAAATATAAAAACTGTTAATGCTTATGGTGACTGTACTGCAGGATGTTCCTCTTGTTTTCTCACCTTCAGACCCTGAGAGAGAGAGAGTCTGTCTCCATTTCTGTCTCTCTGGGAGGAAAAATAAGGCTCTTGACTTTCAGCAGTCTGTTCTATATTTAGCTATCATGTCATGGCCCTCATCTTTGAATTCTCTTCAGTCTTGAATAATGCTGTGCACTCAACACACACTCCCAGTGCCATTCCTACTGGATCTAAGGTCAAAGCTAAACCAGTGCAGGTGGCCTGCATGTGGTAAAGCAACTGACCCTTTGTTGGGAGTTTGACTGGAAGGCGATCTGACAAATAATAATGTTGAATCTGCAAATTTTTGTCTGACAAACATACCAGACTGGAGAGTAGATTAACGTTGGTGGACTTGAACACATTTTCAGTTTCCTCTTTGCTCTGCAATGTTTTTGTGGAGCAAATGTGATGTGTGGCTTTAGTGCTCCATGGCTTTTCGGACATAGCAACAATAACTAAGGGGTGTGGATCTTTACAAAAGGTCAATTAGATGCATTCAGTGCATAAATGCATGTCAATATATGAGGATACTTACAGTATAAGTAGTTTCTCAGGCAGGTGTTCTTTCTTCCATCATTATTATTGCTTGAAAAAAATAATCTTCTCTAAATGTAAAATATTGTGGAAAATATGGTGTCTGCTAAATCCATATAAATGTAAATGTGTATCGTTTTTTGTAAAAAAGTAAATTACTTTTTTGCGCACGCACACACACACACACACACACACACACACACACACACACACACACACACACATATATATATATATATATATATATATTTGATCATTCACAGCACAGGCTTGAATGGGTGCAAAAGTCTTAGTATAATGATGCAGACTTTAGACTGTGAAAAGTAGCATCCTTCAGATGAGGCATTAAACTGGCCTCCTGACATTCTGTCATCAGCTCCCCACCTCAAATTACGAATTCAGCTTTGTTTTCTTTTTGAAGCTGGTAGCACATTCAGATGGCTAGTAGGTCAATGTAAAAAAAAAAAAAAAAACCCTAGCTTGCTGCTGGAGCTAGTTTTTGTCCAGCCAGAAGGCTGCGCTCATTCCCTGACTTGTATGGGTGCAAAAGTCTTAGTATATGAAATCGTTCTGCAGAGTGTAAAAAGAAGCATCCTTTTGATAAAGCATTAGACTGGCACCTGTAAAAAGGAGCATCGTTCAGGTGAGGCTTCTGAAAAAGAGCAAACTTGATAACACCATATTGAGCAACTATAGACCAATATTAAATCTTCCTTTTATAGGCAAGATTATAGAAAAGGTAGTCTTTAATCAGCTGAACAAATACTTAAACTCAAATGGATACCTAGACAATTTTCAATCTGGTTTCCGACTGCATCACAGCACAGAGACAGCACTCATTAAGATAATAAATGATATTCGCTTAAATTCTGATTCTGGCAAATTATCAGTGCTGTTCTTACTTTATCTCAGTGCTGCGTTTGACACTGTCGATCATAACATACTACTAGAGAGACTGGAAAACTGGGTTGGGCTTTCTGGGATGGTAATCAAATGTTTCAGGTCATACTTAGAAGGGGGAGGTTATTATGTGAGTATAGGAGAGCATAAGTCTAAGTGGACGTCCCTGACATGCGGAGTCCCATAAGGCTCAATTCTTGCACCTCTCTTGTTTAGCCTTGTCTATGCTCCAACTAAGTCAAATAACAACTAAAAATCAAGTTAGGAATCTTGGTGTGATTCTGGAGACAGACCTTATTTTCAGTAGTCATGTCAAAGCAGTAACTAAATCAACATACTATCATCTAAATAACATTGCAAGAATAAGATGTTTTCTTTCCAGTCAAGACTTGGAGAAACTTCTTCATGCCTTTATCACCAGCAGGGTGGACTATCGTAATGGTTTCCTCACCGGCATTCGCAAGAAGACCATTAGACAGCTGCAGCTCATCCAGAACGCTGCTGCCAGGATTCTGACTAGAAACAGAAAATCTGAGCATATCACACCAGTCCTCAGGTCCTTACACTGGCTTCCAGTTATATTTAGGATTGATTTTAAAGTACTTTTACTCGTTTATAAATCACTCAATTGCCTAGGACCTAAATTAATAGCATATGTTCACTGAATATAAACCTAACAGACCACTCAGATCATTAGGATCAAGTCAGTTAGAAATACCAAGGGTTCACACAAAACAAGGGGAGTCGCTTTTAGTTAATATGCTGCCCACAGTTGGAATCAGCTTCCAGAAGATGTCCTAAAACAAGTCACATTTCAATGCAGACTCAAAACTCATCTGTTTAGCTGTGCATTTATTGAGTGAGCACTGTGCAATGTCCAAACTGATTTTTGTATTATTGCCGCTTTGACTGTCGGGTAGAAGTCTACTGCGGAGCTCGCCTCAGTGCAGGCCCGGCAGAAGTGCGCATCGAGGGTGCATAGTGGCCGCAAAGGGGACGCTCGCGAGCACCCTTCTGAAAGCTAAAATTACAAACTGGTACACCCTACGGTCTCATGGACTTAACAGATTAGATATGACTGGTTATATTTAGCTGTGATAGTTCATGCTATAAATCCCGCCTCTTGAGATTGTGCACGTTTGTGAATCGGTCTGAATGAACAATATAACGGGAAGATCAATTTTGAAAACGTAAACAACAAACATACTTAGATATAAGGACTTCAAAATAAGACTTAAAATGGCATGAAAACATGAATAGCTGAACTTTGCCTCCTCATTGTAGAACACCACCGCACACCACTGATATATAAATAAACAATAGCAGGAATCTTAACATGAGAGAACTAAATTGAAGAAGAGAAAGAGAAGTTAAGACAACAGCAAGTTGTTGAAGTTAAAATTTCGGTTGTTGTTTGTTGAAAATCTTTCCCAAATATCTTCTGACATCATTCATGATGACTGAAGAAAATGTTATGCGTTTGGAATGAAAAAATGGTGAGTAAATGTTGTCTGAATGGCAAGATTTTTATTTTTAGTGAACTGTACTATTAACAATTTGTAGTCTTCCACAATGGTGAACGTGATTTCATCAAGTACAACATGTTCCTGGATCAACATCCTTGTTGATCCTGGAACAACATTCCAATCAACCAATCAGAATCGAGGGATAAGTTTTCAGGAAATGCAGTTTTAGGTTTACAATCAGGGTTAGATGCTTCTACACCCTTGTTATTCACCTATCATTTCCCTCTGATTTTAGGAATAAATTATGGGTAGGGTAGGGATAGGGTTAGGTCTATATTTTTGGACAGTAATGTTGATCCAGGATCAACAAAAGATGTCAAAAGTCACCAGCCAAGGCAACTGAATGCCTTCATTCAAATTCCTTGTAGTTTCATCACACCACTATTAAATCATTTGTCATTTTCAACAGCAGGAAATAAGAAAAGCATAACAATTATTTTTTTTATCTCTAAATGTACATTTTCCTTCCACAAGCACTAATCTGAGGCTTTACACTTTAATTTAGATTAAATAAATAACAGATCATAAAATATGTTACTGTAACTGATGTTGGTTTCATTTCATTAGACCACAATGACACTATTGATCAAATAAGAGCATTAACGGCAGTGTAATTAATTTACACTAAGATATAATAGATACTAAAATTGAAGCATATCTTAAAATAAATGCATGTTTTTTTTTTTGTTTTTTTTTTGTTAACTGAACTATATGATATAATAAATCATTTGATTATTCATTATTATTATTTTCATTAGTTGTATTCCATATAACACTAGGGATGTACAGAGATCTGAAGGTTTTTGATTCATTGATTTGAATCGTGAAACTACATCGCCACCTGCAGATTAATTTGTGCCATTACAGTAAGTGTCGCGCCTTCACTGTAGAAATGCCTCTGTTCAGAAATTCAGATATTTTGAAGATCTACTACTTTTCATTTTATGATAGAAATCAATCAGAAGTCAATAAAAAATATTTCTGCCAAGAACCTAAGTATGGTGCAAAAGGAATAGGAATATATATATTTTTTTAATATATTGACGATGTGAGAGACCACACACATAAAATTTTTAAAAAGAAATCATATTTTAACAGTTTTGTTCCTATAGTGTGGAGTAACCAAGACAGCATACCACACACTAACTGATTCCATTCATACACAACCCGACTCCTGATTGTGAACACGGGAAATTTTGTGTGGTCAAACATGACTTTAGTGTAAACAATGGTGGCAAAAAAAAATAAAAATAAAAATAATAATAATAATAATATGCCACATCGAAAGAGATAGTTCACCCCAAATCAGATAATATAATATGTAGAAATATCAAGTTACTCTGGACTTTACCTACAGTAGGATTGTCGGAAGAGGACAATTCGGCTGAAAATCAGGCCGATTATCTTACAATGTGTGCCATGCTCTATGCAATATGAGAGAGTATAGAGAATATATGAGAGAATACTGTCTGGACCCAAACTAAACAGACCAGCATATCAATACATCAAATTCATTAACAGATGGGGTATAGTGACATTATTTGTTTATTAGCAGTCAGATCCAACGGTAGGTATGACGAAACGAAGACTGGAATTATGAAAACTGTAGTTACATTCAGTTTATCTGAAATTTGATAGGTTTTTCACAAACACTCAGAAAATTAAATTGTTCAACACAGCCCTATCTGTTAAAGAGTTGGGAAACACTTTTGAAAAGTTCCAAGCCCTTTCTTGGCCAGCATTGGCTTAATCCTTGTTATTTTCCTTAAATTGAGAACATCCATTAATATTTCATTCACACAACACACTTGCTTTATTATTAAAAAAAAAAAAAAAAAAAAAAAGGCCAGGTAATAGTGTCAATAGTCCCAAATTTTCATTTGGGAATCTGTTAAAGCTACTGACCCTGCAGTAATTTAGATCTGCCACCAAAAACAAATGTCATCATTGCACACAATAGCTATACATGATATTTACAATCACATGGTCCCATTTAACTCCGACCAGTGGACAAACATTTGTATATCTATGCATATGTGCTCCCAAACTCTTCAAACAGGACAAGTTATGTGATCAACAAACTCAAAAGACAAGGAAAATAAAAAGAGAGAGAGAGAGAAATAATCAAACCCTGCATTAATCACACATACTTTATATTCAGATGACATGAATACATCTCGTTTAAGGTGTGCTGGTAGAATAAGAAAGTAATGTGACATGATTGTTATGTACAGAAGCTCTTATGTACTGATGTTCTATACAACACTACTATACAAACCTCGGCCTCGTCACACACAAGTCTCCACTGCTCTTAAAGGCCTTTAGTGTCTGCTTTACAATCCATTATATACAGATCAGCATTCAATTAAAAGCAGGTAGAATTCAGACTCCAATTTGAGGGAAATATGTAGGTCAGTGGAGGAGCTTGTTCATTATGGCAGACAGAAGAAACAAGATGCAGATGAGTCAATTTTATGAGCATCCAGAGACTGACATAAAAGCAATTCCCGACCAACTGATGACCGCTGTAACAAATTTAAGCCTTAAGCTTACATGTAATTATGCTTGTTGGGTAAACATCACAAAAACATCCCTGGGTCGTATTTAACCCCAATATATATATATATGTATTAAAAAAAAGGAAAGAAAAGAAAAAGGTCACCATTGTGACTAAATGTGAGAAACTATAAGATGTTTTGGTAATACAGTAATGATCATTTGTAGTCAAAATGTGCTTAATTTTCATGAAAAATAGTCACGATCAAAGCTAAAAAATAAAATAAAAAAAGAAAATATATATATATATATATATATATATATATATATATATATAGTATATATATAATATATATATATAGATCCCAAAATATGCTTCATTTTCTATATAATACTCTTTTTGAAATGCAACCTGGACATGTTCCTCAAACATTAGGAGGATATGCAAATCAAATGACTGTTCATTTCTAGACATATTAAGACATGAATTCATTCAGAAACATCCGCATTATCAAAACCAGAGGCAGCATATGAAGTTTTGTGTTTCATAAGTATTTTTCCTCTCTAAGATCCATTTTGTCCAAAAAAGAAGTTGCGATGTGAAAAACAGGCTGTTTTCACTAGCTGTTTCCAAGAAGTGTCCACCACAAACCCTTGGACCCACAGACTCATAAAGGCAGACAAACAGTGACAAATTAAAAATCAGTTATGGAACTTAAATGTGTTCCAATACATTTTTGTCCCCTTGAGGCAATACATTTTTAGAAATTATTTATTTTCCTTAAAACTGTCAATTGACTCATTCCCTGACAGTCACATACGTTAAATAAGAAGAGATGGTCTGACTGATATGACTTAAAAATAAACATACAAATAAAAACTTATGATGGGTCTGGAAAACATCAGTGGATTACAAGAAACTTTTCTCATCTTCTAAAATTGCTCTTGATTCAGTTCCCCAATGAATACCTCTGAAATAAGGCTAAAGTAAAACATTTTTATCAGATGAAGTATTAAAACATTTCCAGAGTTAATTTAAAAACTCAACCCAGTTACCAAAATATAAATAAATTAAAGATGAATCTAATGATTCAAAACAGGAGCAAATTAACCTGTGGAACACAAATCCTAATGAATCTGTGACCTAATGGAGTGAATCTCGTGAAAATCTATCAAGAACATGACCAGGTCATATTACATCCCAAAAGAAATGAGATTTTACATAAAGAAAATGAAGCCTTTTGCTAGTCCCATTAAGATTTAAGTATTTTTCATTTATTTATTTTATTTTTTTGCTGAGACCACTGAGCTTATCCCTTTATTTAAATAGTCCCAGAGGGATAGTGCACCCAAAGAAGAACTTTTGTCATTATTTACTTACCCTCATGTCGTTCCAAACCTGTAAGAAACACTGGAAGTGAATGGCTACCAGCAACTGACTAGTTACAGTTCTTCAAAATATCTTTTTTTTTTTTGTTAAACAGAAGGAAGAAACTCATACACGTTTGTTACAATTTGAGGGTCAGTAAATCATTTTTGGGTGAACTGTCCCTTTTATATTGAGAAATATCATGCTTAAATGTATTGTATTGATTTTTTTGCAATTTTTTGCAATAAATAAATAAAAACATTTTTTTTTGGGGGGGGGATAGATCATGACTCAGATTTTCATGATATTCACCCAATACTGAAATACAGAAATGATATAAAGCATTTCGTGTTCCTTGTATTTTCTCTCCTACACTGAGAATTATGGGTTTAGTTTTATTAGGTTTAAGGGACCGTCTGCAATCATATCACACTGAATCTGAATGAGGCATTTGAAGTTACTGTAGTCTCACTGTCTTTTGCTGTAGACTATCTCTCTTGTTCGTCAGAGCTGGCCTTATGCCCCGCCTCCTCAGTGGGCGTGTCCAGTACTGGATTAACAAATCCATCAAAGTCCTCATCGCCATGGTCACCACTGTCCTCAGGATGTGCGCTTACAAAGTCATTCTCCCACTCCAAAGCATTAGAGTCCTCAGATGTGGAGGTGGGGCCACTGTCCAGCTGTTTCCCGCCGGGACGAAGTGATGCCCGTAAAATGTCCTCCTCTGTTTTGGAACGCTCCCATGCAGGACCCATCCGGATAATTCCTGTATAATGCCACATATTAATTCATTGTATTATGAATTACGTTAACTGTATTTACTCTGCTAATTCACTTCTGGTCAAAAGTTTTAAATAAATTTAACAATTATGAATTACATATGAGAATAATTTCTGAAGGTGCATGTGACACTGGAGTGATGATGCTAAAATTTAAGCTTTGCATCACAGGAATAAATTACACTTTTAAAATGTAATACAATAGATAATAGTTCTTGTAAGTTGTAATAATATTTTTTTGAATTTTATTGTTTTATATAATCAAAAACTACAAACCACAAAGTTTTTTTCTGTACAAAAATGTCTAAGAACTTTGAGAACATCTGAAATCTTCACAATTGTCTCATTTGTAACATTTAATACAATAGATAACTAACAATGAGCAATACATTTTTACAAAAATTATTGTTATTGTCAAATAAAATGTTTGTTAAGGTTTGATGAGGTAAAATAGACCATTTTCCTTGTTTGTTCACATTGCATTGATAGTATAAGACACAAATGATTATTTTTTATTTATTTTTTTTGCATCACTGATATACTATTATAGACTTCATTCATATTTTTTTTTCAATTAGATATTATTTTTAGATTTTGTTTTAACTTTAATTTTAGTTAAGTTGTATTAATTTGGATGTCTTCTTGGCATTTTTATTATTTGTCTTTCAACACACACACACACACACACAAAAAAAAACACACACACACACACACACACACACACACACAAAAATAAAATTATAAAATAAACAAAAATGAGAAATTAATGTTTTTTTTTTTTTTTATTCCAGTAACCAATATTTTTTTTTTTTCTATGGTTTTACTTTTAGTTTTAGCTAACTATAATAACTAAAACTAGCATGAACTAAGATTAATAAATTTGCAGAGGTGCTGTTCATGTAATGTAGTTAACCAATCTTAAGTAAAAACATAATGCAAAGTGTTACTGACTTGGATGCGGCATTTAAAAGCCAACTCTAACTGGCATGTTGTGACTTGACTCCAGCATAATTTGTATAATAAATGATTACTGAATGCAGGAAGCAAGTGTTTGGGAAGTTCAGTGAAGTCACTCACCCTCCTCATCCTCCCATTCCAGGTCCAGTGAGGTGGCGTCAGTCTTACTGGTGAAGTCCCAGCTGCTCTCTGTGTTTGGGGTCACCACATTCGTTTCAGAACTGAGTCCTTAACACACAGAAAAAAGAAAAAAGAAAAAATAAGGGGGGGGGGGGGGGTAGATTTTTAGCATTTAGAGATTAATATTGTTTTATTATAAACATGTTATCAATAGTATTCTGTAGTATTGGAATTGAAATGTGTTAATGGGAACTTACTGTTACAGCGAAAGGGCTTCAGATTGAGCCTTCACACTCTGCAGGTACACCTCAAACTCTGCATCTGACACTTTGCTGCAGAAACACACACACAGTTACATCATCTGTCTGCAACACACTGCTTTTATCACCATAGCTGCATTTAGAGAGATTGTGGACAACGTGACAGCCTTAATGTGAACCTCTTCCTACAGTAAAACTGTTCGTTCTGGTCACTGAGATTTGATCAGTTCCTGACAATTAAAAAAAACACCACAAGAAAAGAACCACTAGTACACTTTGCTACAAAAATCATTTGTGCATCCCTACAAACAAGAACAGCAAAACTGGATTTATTATTAGTAGGTTTTTTTTAAAGACAACCACAATTAAAAATCACTATCAAGTAGATAATATAATACTATTAAAAAGGTGCTATAATAAATACAATAAGAATGTTAATATATACTATTAACTATACTGCTTGAACATCCTAAAGGGATACTCCACCCCAAAATGAAAATTTTGTCATTAGTCACTTTCCCCCATGTCGTTCCAAACCCATAAAAGTGCAGTTCGTCTTCAGAACACAATTTAAGATATTTTGGATGAAAACCGGGAGGCCTGTGACTGTCCCATGGACTGCCAAGTAAAATACACTGTCAAGGTCTATAAAAGGTATGAAAGTCATCATCAGAATACTCTTTCTGCTATCAGACGTGCAATCTGGGTTATATGAAGCGACGGGAACACTTTTTTGTAAGCAAAAAAAAAACAAAAATAACATCTTTCTTCAACAATTCCTTTGTCAACGGTCTCCTCTGTGTCTCTCCATATCACCGTATGCTGTGTATGCTCTTCTGTGTCATCCGCGCGCACAAGAATGCGCTGTTTTCTTTCAAATCAAAGCAAAATACATGTAGAAACAACAAATAGGCTTGGCGTGGGATGACACAGAAGAGCATATGCAGCATACGGTGATATGGAGAGACACAGAGGAGACCGTTGACAAATTAACTGTTGAGTAAAGTCGTTAATTTTGTTTTCTTCGCTTACAAAAAGTGTTCCCGTTGCTTCATATAACACAGATTGCACGTCTGATGGCAGATGGAGTTTCCTGATGACGACTTTCATACCTTTTATGGACCTTGACACTGTTATTTACTTGGCAGTCTATGGGACAGTCACAGGCCTCCCAGTTTTCATCCAAAATATCTTAAATTGTGTTCCGAAGATGAACAGAGCTTTTAAGGGTTTGGAACGACATGGGGGAAAGGGATTAATGACAAAATTTTCATTTTGGGGTGGAGTATCCTTTTAAGAACTCAGGTCACACAGTAAACCACCTTCAACCAACTGGAAAAAATGAATTGAAAAATAGCTCAAATAAAAGGATGTTATTTCTGAAGTAAAGTATAACTGCATTTTTTCGCACATGACACCTGGTTTATTATTTTGCTTCTAATGCAATGACACTTAAATGTTCAAAAACTTTTTTGGAGTCAGTGAATTATTTTCACATTAATTTCAGAGCAGAATGAACTTACGTTTTGTGCCGAGGGTCACTGCTCTTTGGGTCTGATCTGGGTTTGGTCCTTTGTGGCTGCTTCCCCTGAAAAAACAACATTTCAAGAATGACAACTGATTCACTTCTACTAATGTTTCACAAAGTGTTGTGGTATCAGTCTGATTTTCAAACAAAAAAAAAAAAATTGTATTGCTAAAATTAATTCTAACTGTTTGTGCCAAGGTTTAGTGCCCTACTGGGAAACAGACACCACATGCAATATTAGCAGATGGTCAAACATACAAATCATGGTAGAAAACAACATAACAGGAAATAAAAATGAACAGAGAACATGAGGGCAAATTAAAAAGAAAAATGCTAATAAAACAGGAGGATATAAGAGACGTGTTGTTTAGGATAGTTAGTTTTAGGTGGAGGTTTTCTTGGAAGCAAATCAATTTTAGTTTTATCTGCATTAGGTGCTGAGTTTATTCACAAGACGTTGATCAATATTTGACGATGGACCAACATTAAGTGCCTTCAATCCTGTTTATAACTATTCACTGCATGTCCCAATATATATAAAGTACATTTCAAAGATGAGTCTAATTAAAAAAAAAAAAAAAAAAAAAAAAAAAAAATTTTGATATTCAATCCATAACTTACAAACTCAAGAAACTATTCATGTAAAAATCAGAATTTGTTACATATAAATTACATAGAGCTGAAGGCACATCATAAATGAAAGGGGTGTGGCTGGAGGTTAATGGGCGGGGTCAAGAGAAGGGCTGGGCGTGCTCAGTACGAACGCCTCACCTCCTTTAGCTTTCGTTCCATAGCGAGCCGCGCTGCCTCACGCTGAGCTGCAAAAACAGCCTCCTCTTCTAGCCTTAACTTCTCCTCTTCTGCCAATAACTGGGGCAGAAATCACAACAGAAAGGAAAAGTTAACTAAACTCAGAAAACAAAAGCGGGGTGAAAAAACCAAAGCAATGGAAAACAAATGAAAGCATAAACTTAACGTAAGCTCTAACTTAAAAGTAAAAATTTTTTTTATGGCAACATGTTTTGAACTTGGACTATTTAATCGTCACATGACATTGATCCATTTTACTTTACAAACACATGTTTGGCACATATGATGACCTGCTGTACCTCTGCATTCAGCTTTTCGTCGATCAGCACCTGTTTGTCTGAGATGGCAGCATAGCACTGCTCCTTCAAGTGACCAATCTCCTCTTCACTGATGGGTCTGAAGCAATGACCAGAGAATTTAGTTAAGAGTCTCCATCAACCAATCAAAATCTATCTGACCTCATGCTATGTGATGCACTGATCTGAGAGGAATGTGACTACCGTAATTACGGTCCTAACTTGGTCATTAAATGGCTAGTTTTGACTAACTGTTCCACTTTACAACTTATCCAGGCCAAGAGCCGACCATTACAGGTCAGCCATCAGTGAATATCCATAGCTCATTTAAAAGGTTTAGTGAACCCAAAAATATCATATCATGTTGTTCCAAATTTGTATGAATTAATTTTTTTTCTGCTCAACACAAAAGATAATATTTTGAAGAAGGTAACCAAACCGTTTTGGGTCTCTTCGATTTCCATTGTATTTTTGTCCATACTATGGAAGTCAATGGAACCCCAAATCATTTGGTTACATAAATATCTTCAATTGTGTTCCACAGGAAAAAGTCATACAGGTTTGGAACGACATGAGTGGGAGTAAATGATGATTGAAATTTCATTTTTGGGTGGACTATACCTTTAAGTGGCATTTAGATACAGACAAATATGCAAATGGATATATTAGAAAGAATTTCCTGCATTTTTTGTGCACAATATCCATCACACTATTCATAAACAGTTTAAAATTTGTCACTGTCCTCAACTGAAAAAATTGATGTCACTGCCCTCAAATCAAGAGATAATAAGACTTTTAGTGACCCAACTCTAAAATACCAATAAAAGAGTCAAGATTAAATAGTATCAGACCTGGAGCAGCTTTGTGAGCTCTCACCCTGAAAAAGAAGACAAAAGTGTTGACGTCTAAGCAAAAGTGGTATATTGTAAAATTGTGAGTGTGGTACTGTAAGTGTGCCTTTACCTCATCGCTCTCAACAAGGTTCTCAAACTGTAAAAGAA
Organism: Cyprinus carpio; assembly: GCF_018340385.1. Classification (NCBI taxonomy): domain Eukaryota; kingdom Metazoa; phylum Chordata; class Actinopteri; order Cypriniformes; family Cyprinidae; genus Cyprinus; species Cyprinus carpio. Next base: position 12,677,371 of record NC_056585.1, on the reverse strand, counting down.
TGCATAGAAGTCACTCAAAATGTACACAGTGGAGAGAAGGATTTTATATCTAATCTTCAGTTTTAAAATTATGATGACTGTACCTCAATGGTATAGTGTTCCCCAGCGGTGCTGCTTTTGAAGTATTTTGACCTATTGACAAAACAAGCAGTAACCAGCCATCAGGGCAGGCAGGCTATATGAGAGGTAGCACTTTCCTGGCAGAATTTATTAATAGATTATATATTGTGTGTGTGTGTGTGTGTGTGTATATATAAATAAAAAAATAAAAAAAACTATATATTAAAAAAATAGTGGGTATAAAATACGTACTGTACTATTTTATAATATAAGATTTCGATTATAAATAAATTGCAAACGATGACACAGAATGAAGTCTCAGGGCGGATTCACAAAAGGACTCTGGGCGTGGTCCTGAGATCAGACATCAACTAATGCGGAAACTAGAGTAGCATTGATGAATCTGAATCATTTAACCGAGTCAGACCGTTTAAAAAATGGATTCGAATCATCGCTCAAAAGTGTAAAATTAAAAGGTTCCTGTGTTTATGTTATTTTTATGTATTCAGTAAATGTTGTAATAAGTAAATGTGTGTAATTACAAACTTTAATCACAATAGGAGTCGCTGTTCTTCCAAAGAGTCAAGCGATTTACACACACATTGAATCAAGTGAATCGTTAAAAAGAACCGTTTCAAAAGAACGATTCGTTCACGTAATGAACATCACTAATGTAATGGAGCTGCTATCACTTGCATTCTACTTACTCAAAATCTGCGCATTTAATGTAACTGCAAAGTTGTATTAATAGTGTTGAGTCAACCCTTTTAAAAACGGTCCAGCGATTTAAACTCACCGGCTGTTCGATGGTTTTCCAATGAAATGCACCTGACAGCTGGCGAATCATGCAGCCAAAGATCACAGATACCTTTTTTCCCCACAATAATTCATCTTCGATAACACTCCCCATGAATGACTCACCCTCCTCCTCTTTGTATCCTGTTAGCTTCCCTTCTAAAGAGCCCAAAACATCGAGCCCAGCAGTTCCCCATGGCATGCACGGATCAGGTGTATGTATCAGCTACTCTTCCATTCCGGATCCGTATCCTGCTTCTTTGCGCACTGCTCTGCACGCGACGAATTTATTCTGCATGACTTGTTAAAGCGCGAGCACGCGGCCGGTTCGCGCAGGTGAGTCACCTGCGGACACTTCGCAAGCGCAGCGGCATCATTCATCGCCCATGGCTCGCATTCTCAGCTCCGGCCTAAAATCCTCTATTGTTTCTTCCTTCTGACAACTCATACATGTGATTAATGTTTAAACTACGGCAAGTCGCGAGGTTCAAGTGCTGTAATGACGTTTCCGAAACACTGGAGGCCGACAGAGATCATACGTAGCCTAGCTGAAATTACCATGGTAACTATAGTTTTCCCTAATAAATCATAGTTAGGATACTGCAGGTGGTGCTAATAATGAAGAACTATAATAAGTATAGGCTATAACTAGGCTATTATAAGCGTAAATATATTACTTGCTTGAATATGTTTGCCCTAAACTATGCATATTTGTCTGTCTCTAAAATGGTAGGGCCTATAGTCCACCCAAAAACTGAAATTTCATTATTTAATCGTTACATTAATCATTATTTTCCTCCCCCTCATGCTCCAAATCTGGGGTGCATTTTCAAAAAGTAACTGTGGTTGCAAGTTCCGTCGTTATCAATAGAGTTCAATGGAAGTTGCAACCATAGTTATCTAATGATGCTTTTTGGGAAACTAACCCCTGTATGACTCACTTTCATCTGTGGAACACAAAAGAAGATATTTTGCTAACCAACTAATTTCAGGTCCCACTGACTTCCATATTCGACAGATAGGGACATTTTTCATATGTAGGTTTCCAACATCTAAGAGTTCTTTGGATCTCAGACACCTACATATGGAGGATCATCTGTGTCTCCTCTGACTCTTAAACAATGGGGTCTTATGTATTACTTCATCAAAACTGAGGCCCTGCTGGTTTTTTAAGGTCAAGGAGGATTAAAATCATACTAGCCAACGTACTTCGATGCTTGATTTCAGGGAGCGCAAATTGCTTCTAACAGCAGGTAAAGCCAAGTGCCCATATTGCACGCCAGGTACGGCAACCCCACCTTTACAGGCCGCCAGTCTGAAACCTTCACGTATGATTATGCTTGTACACGTTTCCACTCGCATAACCGTACAGATAAACCCACACATACACCTGCTCCTATCAGCAGGCCAGTGGGGCTCTTAATGAAAAGTAGATTATACAGTACCTGTAGACAGAAGACTGCTGTACTCGTGACACAGGTGGGGACGACTGTGTGTGATCCAAATGCTTGGTAAAGGTTGCTGGAAAAACAGTGTCACAATTTTATGGATGTTTGTGGAGCTGGCTACCCCTGGTCATTTACCATGAAGGTTAACCTCCGAAAACACATAAAATGAATCAAAAAACGACTTGCTTTCTGCCGTATAGAGTTAAATGCTCTCCATATGGCTGCATATGGAAGCATTATGAGGCTCTTTGTTCAACTGGATTTGCTAAATGTCTCTAATTCTTCACAGACGCAAACTAAATGTTTCTGCAGGCATTAGAGCATGTGTGTGATACATTCTGCAATTGGTGAAAGTCCCGTGTCATTTAACCTGCAAGGACTAATGAGACCTTCCTCAGTTTTTTCCAGCCTGCAAGCCGTAGCAGTTGCTTTTGCATCCTTTGGATTCTATGCACTAGCTCAAATCAGATTTAAAATAAATAAAAAAAAAATAAAAAAAATACTTCTTTTTTTTTTTTTTTTTTTAAATTTGGGTGCCATAACAATTTTTAGGGGAGAAACTAATTAGGGTTGCAGCTTCATGCCAGCACTGCATAAAACAAGAACTGCTGTTTCTTTGGAAACTGAAGAGAGACTTAAGTACTTCCTGCTGTGGGCGAAAGGCACATTGACATTCATCCTCTGATTCCCTTTGACCTCTACACCGGCTAAGTCTCAGGCACAGATGCTCAAGCTCGACAAGACCACGACTACAGTACACAGAGCAAGAATTATCATCTTTTATTACACCATCGCTGGAATTCATGACGGGATAATCTGCCATTCATATATCCTTGTATAATGAGTACTAAACTGTATAGTCTTAAATTCTTATGAAACTTTTACAAATACATTTTAAAGTATATATATATATATATATATATATATAGAGAGAGAGAGAAGAGAGAGAGAGAGAGGAGAGAGAGAGAGAGAGAGAGAGAGAGAGCGATAGTTAGTAAGTTTGTTGTGTGTTTTTGCAATTTCAATTATTTGTTATTTCAGTTTTAGTTTTGTACATCAAGTAATGAGAAATGTTTATACAGTATATATATATATATATATATATATATATATATTAGGGATGTCAATGATTAATCGACGATCGATTAATTGTCGATAAGAGTTGCAATCGATTAAGGCTGTCGATGGTCGGTTAACCGCTTAAATTGTTGGGCTGCGTGCGGCTCATGCGCAAAACACGTGCGTCCGCGCGCTGTGAGTGACGGTGAAGGTAGCAGTAAAAGCATCATCATTCATTCACAATGTACAAAATTAAGCTTTTAACGTGATTTAAACTTTAAAGTAGCCTACATTAAAATAGAAACAACATAAAAGTTCTTCAACATTAAAAGCATATCATGCGCTTTGCAGGGCTGCGGGACACAGGACAGAAGGCTATCCTATTACTTGTTAATTCGTTCCTACGACTTATTAATTTGTGGCAATTGTCCATGTTTCATTAAGTTTTTGTTCCCTAAATAACCCATGATTTAACTAATTAAGGGAACAAACTAATAAATCGAACAAATTCCTAATTCATGAAATCTTTAATTTACGTTCCCATGTTTACCACAGTAAGAGATGCGAAAAACAGTGATTAAAAAGTGAAAGATAAGAAAATAAACCTGCGAAATTAGACGACTGTGAAGATTTTGGAAAAGAAACAATGCCTATATGTTATTGAATTTGTGGAAATTCGTGTGACTAACCGGCAAACCAGAACAAAGCCGCGTAAATGAAGGCTATGGGCTCGAGCGCATCCAGAGCATGGTCACGATCTAACATTTTCCTATTATTCCTCTAATAAACAAAGCTTTTATACCACACTTGTCATAATCAGAGCGTATAATTTGTAAATAAATAATTGCTGGACACTGACAATACGTTTTCCCGGAACATTCAGTGATGTCACTAAAGTTTCTGCATGGACCTCACTAGTGCACAGGTTCTCATGCCCTGGGACAAAATATGATTCTTTAAGGCAAATGTATAGCCTATATAAGTAATAGGCCCAACATAAAAATACCTTCTTTTTTTTTTTAAATATGCGAAATAAATCCGACTTAAATAATTAAGATAACGGATTTAAAACAGAAGTGTGGCGGCGCTCCATAAGTTCACGGGGAAAAAAAGGATGGACAACGCCTTCTGTTTGTTTGCTTTATTTTACAAGAGCACAAAATCTTCTGTTTTTATAGTGTGTGTGCGCACAAATGAAAGTAAACACTTTTGCGGAAAAGGGTTTTTTTTTTTTTTTTTTTTTTTTTTTTTTTTTTTAATTAATGTCTCAGCTGTTTCGATCGCGCCGGAGCCTATAGCGATTCAAACTTACATCGCAGTCTGTTCATTATCAAAATAAAATAGTCAACTAAATATTTAAAAGGTTACACTGGTCAGTTTAAATAGACCTTATACCGGCTCACTCTGCTGTTATGCCAAGGACGTTTTTTGCTCATATGAAGAGAATGATCTTTTCCGTCTATATGCGAATGCGTACAAGCCTAGTTAACATTATAAATAATAGTTTAATATTCAAACACATTGCAAATATGGAAACATTTTGGATTTGTGCCGAATGAGACATGAGCAATAACCTCCAAATAAATATAGCCAAAGCCGCGCTCGCTCGTCCCTCGTCTGCACACATGCACTGTCACTATCTAATGCACTATGTGCCGGATTTTTAAAAACAAATAGGCCCTACCGGAATGCAAAAATTAAAAAATCTGACATTTTCTAGGACAGAATCCAGCAGGATCAAATTAATGTGAGCAGCAGTGTTTTGGTGCAGCAGCGCCGATGTAGTTCACTTAATGTGCAGCGCAGTCACACACGCACCACAGTTCCGTTTGGGATAATTTTATTTTAAATACCATAATGTCATTTGAAAACATTGCAATTGTGTTTTAAAATACAACAACGAGCACCACAAAAATCATTTAAAGAGGCGCGTTCAGCGGGTCTCCGTGCGGGATAGAAAAAACAGTCAACAAACTAAAAATTACCTCAAAAGTATGGCGCGCTCTCTTCATTTTATCAAATGATCTTAATCACATCTATTCATTTTATAATCCTGCTACTAGCATTTTAAAAACCCCAGACTAAAACCCCTTTAATTCAAGTGAGAAAGCGTTGTGTGTGTGGGGCTTTGGCACATCCTGTCATGCCGGTGACTGCGTGCATGCAATAGAGCATTTTGCAGCATTATGGTTAACGATTAATCGATTAATTGATCGTTAATTTAAACGACGATCGATCATGGAAATAATCGAAATTTGACATCCCTAATATATATATATATATATATATATATATATATATATATATATATATATACACAGTCATGGCCCGAAGTTTTAGCAGTGACATAAAATTGGTATTTTGCAAAGTTTCCTGCTTCGGTGTTTGTAGATTATTTTTATTTTTTTCCACGTTTCTATGGTATACTGAAAAACAATAAGCATATAATATAAGGTTTAAAGATTTTTTTTTTTCTTTTGGCTATATATATATATATATATATATATATATATATATATATATAAATGAGTCAATATTCACAGGTTGAGCCTTGTTTCTTCATAACCTGTGCAATTCGCTCTGACATGCTGGTTATTAGCTTCTGGGCCAAATCCTGACTGATGGTGATCCATTCTTGCCTTATTAGTTCTCAGAGCTGATCACAATTTGTGGGCTTCTGCTGGTCCACTCACCTTTTAAGGACTGACCTGAGGTTCCCTATGGGATTGAGATCCGGGGGAGTTGCCTGGCCATGGATCTAAAATTTCAATGTAATGATCTCGAGCCACTTCTTCATCACTCTTACTTTGTGACATGGTGCTCCATCATGTTGAAAAATGCACGGATCACTAAATTGCTCATGGATCGTTGGAAGAAGTCGCTCTTGCAGGACGTTTTGATACCATTCTTTATTCCTGGCAGTGCTTTTGGGCAGAATTATGAGAGAGCCCACTCGCTTGGTTGAAAAGCAACCCCACAAATGGATGGTCTCAGGATGCTTCAGTGTTAGCACGTCACAGGACTCATGGTAGCGTTCACCTATTCTTCTCTGAACAATCGATTTTCCAGATTTCCCAAACAGTCGTGAGGGAGCATCATCAGAGAAATGTCTTTGCACCAGTCGTCTGCTGTCTAATCCTTGTACTTTCTGCAGAATTTCAGTCTATCCTTGATGTTTTTCTTGAAGAGAAGTGGCTTCTTTAATGCCCTTCTTGACACCAGGTCGTTGTCCAAAAGTCTTGGCCTCACTGTGTGTGCAGATGCTCTCACACCAACCTGCTGCCATTCTGAGCAAAGCTCTGCAATCTCTGGAGACATGATTCCGTAGCTTACACCTCAGGAGGAGATGGTCCTGGCGCTTGCTGGGACACTCTGGGACGTCCTGAAGACTTCTTCACTGCAGTCGAACTTCTCTCCTTGAAGTTCTTGATGATCCGGTAAATGGTTCTTTCAGATGTGATATTCTTTGTAGCAATTTCCTTGCATGCGAGGCCATTTTGATGCAAAGTGATGATGGCTGCACGTGTTTCTTTGGCGGTAAACCATTGCAAACAAGAGACACAATGATGTGGTTCTAGTGATGTTCAGTTCTTGAACGAATCATTCTTGTGAGGCCGGTTCTCAGGAAGTAACGAGTCAAGCCAGTTCACAAATCGAACTGAATCGAACTTTAGTTCCTGGTTGATGGCGCAGGACGCACAGCCGAAGTAGCATGTACAACCCAAAAAGAACTGATTGAGCTGGTTCAAACAACTGTGGAATTTACTGAGGATTACCAAGGACCCACATCATATAATAAATCTTGTAGCATTTCCTAACTCAAGTGTTTACGCGGGGTGCTTTGACCCCATGATTGGAAGATGACAGATGGAGTAAAATGTGAGTCAGCTGTTGTTGTCAACCATGTCATTTACCCCACTGAGCACCCGCAGCCCAGCTGATTGTCTGATCCTGATGCCCAGCAGAGTGAGCCTTCTAAACTGCCTTGATTATAGTAAATCTCACATAAGCCCTCAGAGAAAAGAGTGCCGTGTGAAGTGTAAGTTTGCTTGTAATCTTCTTCGGTCTGTTGCCATAGTTACTGTAAATCGTTCATTCATAGCACCCGGCATCCTGGTGTTATCGAAGAAGACACGGACAATACAACGGGCCCCCCAACTGTCTGGAAAGCCGTATGGACTTGTATTTCTTCTCAGGATATGAATCGTTGATATCAAACAAGTACATTTTTCACTAGTTAAATAGGATAATCATTGATATCAGGGAATTGAAGTTTATACCAGAACAATGGCTCTTTTGGTATATCAGCAAGTACATTTTTACTAGTAAACAATGTTAATTCCTGAGGTCAACAATTCAATTTTCATAGTTAAAAGGGCTAAATTATGATATACAAGGAATTCAATTTCAACTAGGAAAAAATGTCATTTTGATATATGCAATTGTATTTTCACAAGTAAAATGGCACCATAGGCTGTCATTCAAATTTATTGTTGTGGCACCAATAGATTGTCTACTATTGAAATTCCAAAGTAAAACCCGTTAAAAAAGTTATCAGTAATCACCGGTTTACTAGTACTAGAGTTATCTTGATATCAGAAAATTTAAGTTATTGATTCCAACAATTAATCTGTTCATATCAAACAATTTAGTTGTCACTAGTGCCAATGTAAATTTCTGATAATCATGAATGTTGTTCTTGACTAGTAACAAACAGTCATTATTGAATTCAGAACATTACTATCCTCATGGTCACAATTAGAAATACATTGTCAGATATCAGACATAACAAATTTAACAGTGAAATCACGAAAATGTTTTTTTTTTTTTTGTACTAGTAACAAAAGTATTTCCTGATATCAGAGATAATCTCCTAATGTAACTATTGGACAATACATTTTCGATAATCATAACTAACACCATTTTACATAGGGAAATACAGAGTTCCTTATATTAAACTAGTTGTACTATTGTTCACGAGTAGAAATCTTAGCATTTTAACTAGATATTAATTGAATTGCTACTATGAATGGAAATGTTAGTTCTTTTTTTTTTAAGTGTCCTGATATTAAACCATTTGCTATTGTTATAGGAGAGAATATAATTCCTGATATAAAAAATTAGCATTTTTGACTAGTCAAAAATGAATTGTTGATATCAAGAAATCATATCCTTCGCTGAATGAATTAAAGTCACAACGGGCTTGCCTATTGCCATTCCCAATATTATAAATTCTTGATATCAAGAAAATCCTTTTATAGATTTAAAATATTTGTTTTTTAATTTTTATATTTTCTGTTTTCATTTTAGTAGCAGCAACCTTTTTATTTTGGGTATGTCATTTGTGTCTCCATGCCTGAAAATGGGGGTTGACAGCAAAGGGGTTAAGGTTTAGTAATGTTTGTTGTGTTTTAGTCATTGGTATTCTTATTATTTGTTTTTAAGTTATGTCTATATTGTTTTATGACATTTTTATTTTCAGTTTAATTTTAGTGATTTTAGTACTTTCAAGTGTACTTGACAGCTTGCTAAAATATATGTTGTATGGACTAAGTGTTTTCAATTCCTATTTTTTCCAGTTAACATTTCTAGTATTAGTATGATTATTTATGTTTTTTTATTATTATTTTTGCCAGGACATTATGGATTCATTTTACAAACCTTTCCATTAACATCTAAAACACAACATGACCTGACGTGCAAAATTAATAAATACAGGTAAAACATGGACTATAGTATAGCAAAGTAGTATCATCTTTTTTAAATACATACTTTTTGGAATATTGACCTTCTATATGCTCTATTTGGCAAATCTCTTTGTATAATGGGTTGCGGCTAAACTGGATATGACATTCTATGTAATTGCTCTAAAAGGAATGATGAATTAACAAAAATTAATTAGGGAATTTTAATACTCCGGATGGCTTATGTAAAATACACACTACAATAAAAACCTAAATATACTTTTAGAAATATTACTATAGTACAAAAGGCTGAGGTCAGTAAGAGTTTCATTAGTTATCTTCTATGGAAAGAAAATAATACTTTGTTCAGCAAAGATGCCATTAATGAGTCAAAAGTGACAGTAAAGACCATTATAAGGTTCCAAAAGGTCCCTGGTTCAATAAATTGATTTAGTTCTGTGCAATTACAAAAAATAAAAAAAAACAAATAGGACTTAGGATTAAAAACAACAAATAAACGTACTTCAAGTATCATCTTATCACAAGTTTAGCTGAAGCCTTTGGTTTAAATTGCTTTCGTCCATAAGTGAAAGATTTAGAAACCTAATCGATAGAAATTCCATGTGCTGTGCATATGTTGACTTGATGCCGGTCCTAAAGTGAGAGAGAAAAATGCTGTGCCTAAATGAAAACTTAAAATATGTTTTCTATTCAATAACCCTCTGGACATGACAAAACAGGATGCAATCAGCTGACATCCCAAAGGTGATATCATTCCAGGGTGCTGATGAGAGGAATGTTCTCATGGATGTGTGAAGAGAAACTCTTGGGACTACTAAATCTTTAAAATGTACGTTCTATTTCACTCCCCCATGGGATCAGTCTATGCTGAATGGGAGGGGTAAGCAAGATGTGATATGTCAGCCCCCCCCCCCCCCCCCCTCCCCAGTCCTCATGTGCTCATTTTTCATGGCTTTTTATCACATGCATCCTGCCAGATCTGGGGTGGTCTCCTCCCTCCTGTGCTACTCATGCACTGATCATCCTCCTCTGGTCCATTTCACACACAAACACCCACACATGCCATGCTTGCATCAGGGAAAATATTCCACACATCCAAGTCAGATTTTTCCATTGAACACATCTCGCAAACTGCTCTCCTACTGTTAATATTCATCCCCTTGAACGGTTTCTGTCCGAAGGAGGACTGCAGCAGACAGCGGAGATGATACCAGAAAAACACAGGACTTTTAGCCAACTATTAGCGGTCTGGGTTTTGGTTTGCAGGCTGTGGTTCTGAGACCAATGTTTTGTTTTTCTTTCTAATCATGTGATGATCATACTATATTTTTTTTTTATCTAGCTACGGCTCTAGTGGAAAACATGCTTCTGAAAACAGTGCATACCTACTCTATTATATTATATAATATATATAATATACTATATATATATTATAGATCTATATATGCAAGGTGCAGAAGCAATGTGTAGCTATATTATCTATATATATGATATAAATAGGAAGATCATTCCACCACTTTCCCTGGCCAAACTAAACCCTCACGTTCAAGGGTAAACTGTTGGTAAACGTGTTTTGGGTCTTTATGAAGTAGGATAAATACTTGGATGAGACTTTACGAAGACTGAATAACAGGGTCATGGAAATGAATGGATGGATGTGGTTCATTAGTGAAAATGTATTTGTGCAACGTGGCAATCTAGATAGGAACCGGTCTGTCTATCTATCGGCGGGCGAGAGTTTAGAAACTCCTGGTGTTGCAGAATAGTATTTGTGAGGAAATGGGGATGACACGGCAAGTTTTCCTGAGAAGGCACTGCGGAGACTGGGACAAGGGGACAATCAACTCTGATAACTGCTGCAGCGAGCTGGGCCCTCGACTCTATCGAATACACAGCGTACATTTCCTTACAGAGTACGCGTATTTGATTATTGCTCGATTGAGGTCATTTTGAGATGCTGGTAGTGAAAAGCATATGAAGGAGAATGATGAAAATGTTCATATCAGAGAAAGAAGAAACTGTAGGACAAGAATTATGTTTATAATAAGCTCACACAGTAAAAAAGGGACCATTGAGAGGAGAAAACATGATGCTTAAATTTGTGAGTAGGTGAGTTCTCCCAACTGTCCAAATAATTGTCCTTAGGTAACACTTAAAAACAACAAAATTTGAATTGGTTAATTCATTGCCTTTTTTTCAGTTTCAAATTTATCTCAAGAATTTTAGAGCAAGTAACAACAAATTAATGAGAAATTAGTAGTAAATCATATAAATAATATTAACTTAAAATATAGATAGATAGATAGATAGATAGATAGATAGATAGATAGATAGATACATAGATAGACAGATAGATAGAAAGATACATAGATAGACAGATAGATAGATAGATAGATAGATAGATAGATAGATAGATAGATAGATAGATAGATAGATAGATTGATTGATTGATTGTTCCTGTAATAGTGAAATGCACTGTGGGTTACATTGGATAAAAGCATTTGCTAATTGACAAATCATTGATCTGTTGAACTTACTTGTCCTTGTTAAGCTTTATTCGGTTGATCCATTTTTAATGACACTGCCAGACTCTACATAACTGCATTCCTTCATATTAGAGTCTCATTTTGCACCCTTTCTGATTCATGGTCACTGCAAGCCCTAGTAAACAAATGACAATATAAATGACTCTCATTACCACAGTCAGTGGCACATAACGGAAGGAAACCTGGAGAGGACGCCACTACCCCCACATCGGAACAACCAAATCTGCGCAGAGGACAAGCCACATCTCCTCTTGTTTTTAGACAGGCCCAAAATATAACCCTGCCTCCCCTCATCCTCTTCCATCAATCTACACTTCTGTCCCTTAATCCATCAGGTGTACTCGGCTCCCAGACCCCAGCACACAGACTTTAATAAGTCTGGGCAAGTGTGCATGAGAGCTTTAATAACACTTGATTGATGACAAAAAAGAGAGCTAAAAATCATTTTCTGTAAGTTTATCTGAATCAGCCAGTAGTGGCAAAGTTAGTTTAGAAGCCTATTAGTATGGTAGAAAAAATTATCAGTAAATCAAAAAAGATCCATACTGTTATAATGAAAGTTTCAAAAAAATTAAATATCTCCCATTGCGTACTTCAACTCCATTGTAATAAAATATTCTGTATTTCTAAAGGACAAGAGTGAGTTGTGCAAAGTTGTCTGAGTGATTACCATCTCGCACCATTGGGAAAATGCAGTAAGGTCATATTTCAGCACAAAAACAAAGTCTTTTGCTTATATTATTAAAGGTTCAACGAATTCCCTGTAAGCTCTTTTGATTAGTGGAATTTTTCTATAAGGCATCATTTTCACCACAAATTCAGCTGTTAAACATATATTTTTAAATAATAATAATAATAATTTGAAAATAATGGAATGGGTGGCTTCAACACAAACAACTGCAATTGATTAATAACTTTCGAACTCACAGTAGGTCTAAATAAAGGGGATTTGTAAGTTATTAAAAATCTATTTCTGAACATTGTTTTTATTTACAGGCTATTTGCACTTTGTGAAGTCAGTGGGAATGGTCTGTCTCCTGTCAGCAGACAAAATGTCACAGATGAGACGGTAATATTACAGTGACTGATTTCCACTGTTCGTATTTCAGCCTCCACATTTACGCATTATTATTTAAAAAATAATGTATGGAAAGAAAATGTCAGAAACCTTCAGCATCCCGGGAGATTTTGTTCATGCATTGATAATCGTTCATCGTGTTCATGATATGAGAATTATGCACACTGCAAGTTACATACACACTTTCATTGGCATAATGTTCATTCTGTATCAGAAAGAAAAATTATTGTGGTTGAACTGAATGATGAATGATGAGTTTATTTTTACCGGCCACATGAAATCAAACTGTACTATTCAGCTGAATTTAATCAATACTGACTACAGCTGAACATCAAACACTACTGTATTGTTGTACCATGTTTTCTGTAGAGCTGCTTATAGCTGAAGTGCAATAGGTTTCATAATTTATGATCTTTAAAGTTATCGAAACTGGGACTGAACTAATCACTGAACTGACTTTGAGCTGAAATAAGTGACATATTTGGTTCGCTGGAGCGGCTTTACAGCAGAATTTGGATTTATCTCATATCTGATGAAGTTTGCATCATAATTCTGTTATTTTCCTATTTAAAGGGGTCATATGATGTTGCTAAAAAGAACATTATGTTGTGTATTTGGTTTAATGCAATGTGTTTATGTGGTTTAAGGTTAAAAAAAAACACACATTATTTTCAACATAATGTACATTATTGTTGCTCCTCTATGCCCCACCTTTCTGAAATGCATCGATTTTTACAAAGCTCATCGTTCTGAAAAGTGAGGTGTCTGGTTGGCCAGCTATCCAGTGCGTTGTGATTGGCTGAATACATCAAGAGTGTGACGGAAATGTTACGCCCCTTAACATTACTGTGGATGCTGTCTCCCGGAACGGACCAGACAAAACCAAATTAAACAACCCATAAATAAACGAGGAATTTGTCGCATCCAGGGGGGACATTTACAGTTAATTACTGATTATAATGACTTTTACTGTGTTTTTAACTCGTTGCGTTAGGTATCGCGAAGCATAAACATAAAACCATGTTCCTATATTTCGTAGAGCGGCGTAAATGACAAACAACAAGTGCTACTCGGCACTGCTCTTAAAACGCGCGTTTTGAATCCTCAGTCGGCAATTTCTTTAAATATAAAACATGTAACTTACAGGCATACTGAGTCAGACGTGCGTAGACTGTCCTTGCAAAGGTTGGAACTGCCCCACTTGTTGATGTGAACAGATTTTGCGCACAGACCCAGTTGAAGGCCTACTTCTGCCGGTTTCAGGAAACAGTCTCCATTAACTGCATCACAGAGCGGCACCACACTACAGGCTTGCAGTGGAGGAACGGTCCGGCAAATTTTGACGGAGTGACCACGTGACGACCACGGGCAGGAATTCGCGGCAGCAACGGTGTGAAGCCAGGTTGCGCAATCAAACAGCGCGTAAGTTTATGTATTCTCCTTTCAGGGACCAGCCTGGATCAGCTAGGGCATGACGCATTGGATATCGTCCTCTTTTGGAAGGCCAACACAAAGTAGTTGCACTTCACAATGATACACCAACAAGTGTCTCCCACAAAATGATGTGGAGGTGGGCAACAACAATACTACAGAGAGAATAAAAAGTACACATTCTTTCTGTTTTTTCGGGGGAAAACATTGGGGGTTGGTTTATGCAAAATCTTCACCACATTCATGACGTAGCTATGTGGGGGCATATATAGAATGAGCTGTTTTAGTGTAGGAGTGGTTGACTCTTAACTGTAATAAAGAATATCCTCTTTGGATTTAAGACTTTAGTCTTGCAAACTTTACAGATATCTCATTATGCACCAAAATGCTTGTAACACCTTCAAAAGACTTTAATCGCATCGGGTGCTGCTGCTGCCCTATGTGGAGAAAAGCGGTGTTTCATCTGTGAAAGCAAAAATAGTTTTGGTGGCATTCCAAAAGTAGGACCCCCAAATAGAAATCATGGTTGTGAACTTATTTACAACCACTGTTCCAGAAGAACAGTTCAACCCAAATATTTAGATGTGTGAAACACTTTTATAGAGGATGGAGGACTGTTTCGCAACCAAGTAGCCTGACAATGCATCTGTGGCACCAGAAGGCTGTTTCTATAAAGTGGGGCAGGCAGATGAGTTCAACATTTGCCAGGAAGGACTAGTCTTGGTGCTTCTGACTCACACGCTGTAAAGAAGTTTTGATATTTAAAGAATTTGCCAATGCCAATTCAAAAGGGAGTTATTGAGCAATGTAAAGTAGCACTGTGTTCTTTCTGATCAACAAATGCAGACATGGTTTTATGTTTAACGCCGCATGATACGCCAACACAACGCATAAAAAAGCCAGTATAAGTCATTATAATCAGTTAGTAATTATTGTCCCCACTGGGATGCAAACAAATGGTCCTCGCTTGGGTAATAGGTTTTATTGGTTTTTTGTATTCTTTGACGGTGTGGGACATGGCACCACAATATGGTAAGGCGGCGTAACATGTCACGCCACACGCTGATTTGAGGATTCGGCCAATCACAACGCACTGGCTAGATTGCACCAGAAAAAAAACAAATAAGTAGATGTACTTATTTTTTATTAGGTGTTATTAAGTTTGTTGCACACATAAATTTTAAGTAAAAATTTAAGTGTTGGAATTAAGTAAAATCTACTTACCTAAGTTAGGTAAATTTAGCAATCGGATAAAGTAAATTTAAACATGGCCAGTTAGAGTGTAAAGAAGTAATATCGACGTAGTTATTTAGTTAAATGCAATACGCAAGTACATTTCCCTCAGTTATAGTTTATAAAATTTACTCTAATCAGGTAGCAATAGAAAAATACCCCTGCTATTAAAGCATGTGGTTAACGTGCAAGCTGTAAGCAAGTAGCTTGTGATCCTTCAAAGATAAATTTCAAAATAATTATTACCCAAAATAAACACTCGATACAGTGTACACCAATACACAATGATTAAACGCAATCAGTGGATAGGGTTCGAGTATATAAATGGGTAATTGTGAGTAGAAAATTAACATACAGATATCACAAACACAGTAAATTACTAAACCTAACAACAAACTCAACCATAAAATCCGTGTAAAATTACAACTGAAAAACATTGTTGAAATTTAACTGTAAGTATATTCAGCCCCAGTTGCATTGTATGGGAAAACAAGGGATTATAACATTTTGATATTTACTGAAAGAATATTGTAAACCTAAAAAACACTTCCAAGTTCAAATCTTGCTTATAATTTCAAACAAACATAAAGGAGCAGCAATAATGTACATTATTTGGAAAATAATGTATTTTTTTTTAACCTTAAACCGCATAAATGCATTGTATTACACCAAATACACCAAATAATGTTATTCTTTAGCTAACATAATATGGACCCCTTTAACAAGCAATAAATACTGATTAAGACGCATAAGGACAACGTCACGAACAGCAAGGCAGTGTCTAAGCTTTATTTGTTTTATGTTTCTTATCGTTTCTTTATCAACATGTCAAAAATTAAGCTAGTGCTGCGAAACTGTATTGTCAGACTGCTATACAAGAGGATGCCTCAAGTTATTTCCACTGTCAACAGTAAAAGATAAACTTCTGGAAAATGTGAATTTAGCTGTTTAAAGGGCTCTGTGTAGAATTTAGAAACTCTTGGTCTTAGCGGACAACGGTGGCGTTTTCACAAAGATGTAGCTGTGGCCAGCAACTTATTGCTCATGCTTTGGCACACACTCTTAGTAATGTGAAGTGGAGTGATGGCCAATGTGATTCACCAACATGTGGAAAGATGAGGTTCACTAAAATTACACTGGTATGACACAGTGTCATTCACATATAAAAATAAGGGTATATAGGCGTCATCTCCTTTTTTTTTAAAGTTTCGTTTCATGCTGTTTACGCATTAGCAATAAAAAGCGATTAATACTGTCAACAATTCGTTAATAGAGCCTCTTCTAAAAATTAAATTTGTGTTCATAGAAACAAGTAGCTAATTTAGCCGGCAAGCTAACATCCATCTGTCCAGCTAGAAAATCAACGTAGTAGAGCAGCACAGCTTTTGTTTCTGTCCTGTAATAATATTCTAGTGAGCAATCTCTGATACTATAATTTTAGGAATATTTGGCCAGTTGGCACTGAGCACTAAAACAGCTTCTTTCATTTTTTTTCCTTTCGTTTGACGAATTAAAGGGAGAGTTCATCCCAAAACTGGAAAATTCTGTCATTAAGTACTACACCCTAATGTGTTTCACAACCGTAAGACTCGCGTTCACTCATAAAAATTATGATAAAAACCAACTGGAGTCACATGGATTACTTGAGTTCCTTTACTACTGTTCTGGACCTGATGTCTGTAGCAGCTGTCTGTACATGACTGTCCGACACAAGAGTGATTAATTAAACTGAATTTTTTGGGTGAATAAACCTCTTAAAGGACTGACCCTCTGGATTCCAACAGGATGTCATATGAATTAGCTTGAATCTAGCAAAAACTGTGATCGGTTGTAGATGGCTATTTTACTATTAAATAAGGTGAAGCAGATATGTTGTATTATCTGAGATTAACATGAAGATTTCAAATACAAATACGATCTCTCAAAGTATTTAATTAAAATATTACTTTGACATTTATTTTATTTTTTTTGCCAGCAAAAATACCAATTACAAAATACTCAAAAGTAATTTAAATACAAATATTTAAAAATACATGTAATTAAAATATGCCCATTTCGCGTATGAGATTATGCAAGATTACACACCTGCACACACTGCAGAAGAGAATTTTCATTTATTGTTCTTGTGACACCTGAGCACTTAGTAAAGAACTGGTAAAGCTGATTCAGTCTGTACGAGTATTCCATTCTGTTCTTTAAAGAATATTATTAATGGTTTTAAAATATTTGATATTTCAGTTGCGGTCCGAGCATAAAGATGGCAGCCCAACACACCCGGATCGCTTTGAAATGAAAGAGATAATATTTCCCCCATAGTCAGACTTGAAGAAGTTAAACACAAAATAATTCCCTACTTACGTGGCACACCAATGAGTTTTAGGCCATGATCCAAGTGTCCATCAACTCTACAATCAAATGACTTTGTTCATGAGCAATTTTTTTTTACAAAAATTTTAAACATTCAAGCAAATGTTTTAACATGTACAAAACCCAATGTTGAAAATATGAAACAATGTTTGAAACGGGCATGTTACAAATTTGAGGACAGTGAAAACAGAGTAAAGTAGGTAGGATCTCAAAAACCGGTCAAGCATTTTCTCAGAAGCCTCAAAGGTAGATCCATATAAACACATTGGTGCTGTTGAGGAAATGCAACCCTGGTCATAAATGTAGCTCAAATGCACAAAGAAAAAAAAAGGAAAAGAAAATAAACCTATTAAAGGAGTATTATAATTTCAAGCATTATGAAAATTAGTTTGTATGACCATTCTGAGGGAAAATTACACTCCCCCAAATTTACTATTTCAATAGTCCTAATTGCAAGCTAAAAAGAATGCTTAAAGAAATAATTATTATTGTGTACAATTTACATTAACTAATATATCTTAAACTACTATATAAGCGACAATATAATATCATATTATCTTCACATAGATTGTAAGGTTTTACAATAGTTGCTGTAGAATAAAAAATTACTGTATTTTAGCTCAAAAATAAATTTTAGATAAGATATAATACTTATTGAGGAAGTAAATGGGCAATCATTAAATTAATATAACTCAATAATTGTAGACACATTACTGCAAATGAGAAATTAGTCTATAAGAAATGAAGAAAAGGAAGATACCATTCAACGGTGTACTAATCTCTTTCTTTCTTTTAACTAGCAAACCATCAACAGAAAAGTAAGAGGGCGACTCTGTCCAGGGCTCACGACATGCAGCGAGACTGGGATAGATATCAGTTCACGCTTGACAGATGGAAATAGTGGAAATGGCAAATGAAAGTGCACAGATTAAAGTATGCATAATTTCCCCATAAATACAATGTCCATGCACTACTCCGGTGCCTGGCAGCTAGTGTTCGACATTGCAAAGGAGGGTATTCTGGACCACATGACTATGTCTGGCAACATATGTATCTTCAATATTACCACACTAACTTCTATATTAAGATCTATGACAATACAAACAACATCACGCCTTAAAGTAGAAATGTTCGTGTTTATGGCATTGTCTATAAAGCGCAAAGTAATATGACACAAGGCTCATCATAGGTCAATACATCAGAGCAGTAACATGCAGAGATTGCCCAATCGTTGGGATAAGACGAGTATTAATCAGCGTTCAACAGCCTGACTACTGTTACTTGTTTGGGAAGTGTTTATTTCTTCCTTTGCAGATGTTTGTTAGGCAACCTAGCAATCGATGAGACAGTTTTAATTTTACCGCCTTGTGTCTATGTAAAAGATATGCAAAGCCGCCAAACACTGGATGCCAATGTGATCCCTGGTTGCACCATCGTTACGAATATTAATGCACTAGTTAGCCCATCGTAACTCGTCAGGAGCCACACTAAATGACGACATCACGAGAAAGACACTGGTTTACTGAGTATATAGGGTCATTTAGCATGGGAACTAATGTTCATGGGAAACCTCCATTCCTTCCAAGGTGCTCTTGAACCCTTAACTACCAACCGCATCGCATACAAATCTAGTCTACGTTAGTTGTTAGTGGACACAATATGTCTAAATACACCAAGTACGGTTAGATGCATATACGCATTCAAACTGCTACGTTTGGTAGTTTAGTACATTACTATGCTATTTTGCGCCCCAATTATGTGAATCAACAGTGATTCAAAATTAGACGATATGTTAAAAAAAGACTATTCCACCTATATCTTAGATTTATGGGTAAGCTGTCAAAAGTGAAGTCTGATATTTAAGGGGAAACTGACATGTCTCAATTTTGGATTTCTTAAGATGACATCGAAGGACCTCTCTAGTCACTACAAAAAAATAAAAACTTTAGATAAACAACAATTCTCTCTCGTGATTCATTATGGTTTCCCCCTGGACCTGCAAATCATATGGTCTGAGGTGAGTGAAATCAATAAATAAATAAATACTCGAATTCTCAGTGGAGCATGAGATCTTTGTTTGGTTCTCTCTCTCTCCTCAGTCCTGCCCCCGTCTTTATGGGCAGATGATGGATGGGGCGGCAGTGAACGCACCTCTGACGCAGACTGGAGATCATTCCCCAGGTCCCCAGCGGTGCTGGTAGCCTACTTTGCACAATACAGGTCAATGCGAGCCGTTCTCTCCATGGCGAAGCAATACGCCCCCACATTCAGGGTTTTATACAGTAATTCACACAGAGCACACATCTACTGTACAGTCACTGTACAGCCCTTACAGATCACTAAACGTTTAGCATATTTACATGCAAGTAGCCAGGGTGAATCTTTGCTTATAGCTCACACAAAAAACACTAAACAGCCTACAGCTAAACTAATGAACTGCATTACTCATCTTAAGAATTGTTAATTCCAATTATTAAAGAATACAATTATTTAATGAACATCTGTGACTTTTATCATCATTATTGATAGAATCAATAAACTCAGTCTGAGCCTTGCATTACTGGTAATTTTAGCCATTATTTCAAGTATGTGCTTAATGTTATACCTAAGATGTAAAAACACCATTTCCTTTTGGTGAAATCTACAGTACCGCAGCCAGCAGCCTTCAGTGACGAGCCCATTACAAAATCAGTCACTTTTTCTATTTCCGTCTGGAACATTGTAAAGCAGTGAGTGGGGTAAGAAGAGCTAGTTTTAACTTACATTGTTTTGTTTGACCAGCGCACGAAAGGAAAGAGAACTGGGAGACTGAGGTAAAAACTAAATTCACATAATTATATTTCAGAATATATCCTATCAAATTAAATGATAAGGATTCTAGATGGGTCGCAAGGGCTAGCATTTTTTTCTCCTTTATACCAAGGGGCCAGATTACTAAATCCCATGTCCACACACCTTTTCCCTGTCTTACTAAATTTCCTTTTTATTGAAGGCCAATTAAAGTATAACTAATTTAATTTGTTTTTAAAGATTTTAACTATAAACTTGTGCAGTTATGCTAATTCAGAAGGAAAACTTTTTTGTCAGTGGACAGAAATATTACCCCAACAAGCCAATGCAACCCAAATTGCATTGTCTGTAAACTTGCAACAAACAAATGTACAGAGGGGTCCTTTTTTTATCTGTGGCCTACAGAGCATTCTACCAAAAACAAAACCTAAGAGGGCAGTTAAAAAGGGCTTATTCAAATAAAAAAAGAAAATAATAATAATAATAATAACTAATAATAATAATTATTATTATTATTATTATTATTATTATTATATTATTATTCCAAAGTTACCATGAAATAAAAACCTGGTATCTGCAGGTTTACCACATTGCAATTTTAAAGACCTTTAAAAATCCTTTTTTAAGATCTGCTGCACTTCACATTTCAGCCTTTAAACTATTTTTAAAAAAAAGGGATTATTCAAAAAGTATCAATTATTATATTCATTGAACAATTATTATCAATTAATTATTATATCAAATAACATATAATATAGTTTTTAGTGTCTTATTTTGTTTAGATTTTGTATAATGCATATAGCTTTTTGTCTCGGATCCACTGGTTCACATTTTTAAAATATATAGCAAAAATAGCAGATGGTACTTATTGAAAAAGCAAATTCGTTGTCTGGCTAGCAGGTTATTCACTTTCCAGTGGCAGAATATGGTGGTTTCCCCGAAACCGCAGTACACAAAGCTGATGTTGCAGTGCTCAAGTCTATTCAGTGAAATCATAGCATTTTGAAGTTTAATCGTCATATTAATCCATATAGCAATTCTTGTTTTTCGTCACCAAATACCTCTTATAATTTAGACTTTTTGTAACAATTTAAGAGTTTTCCTGGCCTTAAATGTAACACATTTAACTTAGACACTTTTAAGGACCCACGGGAAACCCTAATAAGAACATAGTTGCAGTGCAACATTTTTTTTTTTTTTTTCTGGGGTCATGCATTTAGCAAAAAGCTTTTGCTGACTATGAACAAAGTCCCTTTAAGACAAGTCATGTCACTCGGCGGCCATCTTTGAAATGCCTCTCGGGCATCCAAGTGCAACTCCTATCTCTTTTGAATGGGGTTTGCGGAACATTAATTCTACAAAACTGTTCACTATCTTGCAATTTAATTCATATTTGAAATCACCAAAGAAATCTGATAACAACTGGGTCATAAATGTTGTTTATTTTTTGCTCAAATAATGTTGATAAAATTTTATTATTCAGCAGGCTAGATCAGCCAATGCTCAACTCGACTCAGAACGCTGACTGTTTATATAACAACCGGGATTGCTTCTATCGGCAGAGTGCAGTGATTGGCTCCTTCTTTCAGAAGGCGGGGCTTCCTGCGATTGAGCAGGCCATATTGAGCGTTGAATTTTTTTTCCTATTCAAAACATAAACTAAACGAGTGACATGTCTTGGGTATCTATAGTCTTTGCTATGAAATTTACCTTTGAAATTTGAGGCAAGTGCAACTCTGGCATCCCTGTAGTTTGTGAGCAGTGGTGGCGTTGGGGTTCCCCAAACATATGGGTATCCTCTTGAACTTGGGTAAACGATAATCTGTTTACCATCTTGACTGGAAAATACCATTTTCATGGTCAGTTTTTTCATTTATTATTGCTAATGTGTTAGTGAATGTTTGACAATAGATTGCACGTCCTACTACGCTGAAATTAATTACGGGGAGCGGGCTGAAAACTACCGGCCTCTACTGGTTGGAGATAGTATTAACATAAACTGAAAGCAACCTTTACATGACTTGCTTTTAAAATGTTTTAAATTGATCATCCGAGGTCCTAATATGATCCAGCGGGCCGTACTAAAAGACACTGTGGGCCGTATACGGCCCAAGGCCTCCAGTTGCCCATTACCTGATCTAAATGACAGGTCCAGAGCAAAATGTGACTTCTGAAATAGGCCACCAACCTCAGCTTGCCCCGAAGCATCTGGCTCACTTGCCACCACAGTTCTGTAAAATAATGATGATAATAATATTAAATAAATAATCAAATCAAATCAAATTAATATAATCAGTACAGAAAATAATTTATATAGAATTAAAATATAAATAATTAAAATTTTGAATGGTAGTGTATATACCATCGCTGTCACTGTCAGATATAATAAATGAATGTTGGGAGATAAATTATATTAGGCAAGTTTTCAGCCAGGCCTAAAAACACTGAATTACATCATTATATCCCTTTAAACACCACACCGCTCTATCCAAAACCCAACCCTAAAAAAAAAAAAAAAAAACTTAACTAAATGACACGAATGTGTCAGCCAACCTGACAACAATGTTCTAAATGATTTAACAGACAGTAAACACTGATTGGCTAAAAAAGGATGTGCTGGTACCCATATGCTTTAGCTGTTTACAAAAGCCAGCGACAGGTGTGATTTCTCAAGAACACCTATTTCAGTGATATCTGTCATATAGTTGGGACATTTCTTTGCGTGGCATTAAAACTACATATGAATAAACGTTCATAATAATAATGTCACACTCAGTTGCATTCAAACCAGTCACAAGATGATGAAGGTAAAATTATCTTTAATATTCCACGCACACGAAGGTAAATCCACAAGAGGAAAGCTTGGCACACGGAAAACATAGACAAGATCTGACAAACACTAACTGAACAGAGAGGCACCTTAAATACACAGGAAAATTAAGATAATTCACTAGACAAGGTGAAAAGAATGAACTAATCAGCCACGAGGAAACTAACTAGTCAAGGGAAACATGAAAAAAGAAAACAAACTAAAAGTCCATGATAGTGACAAATAATAACTTATATAACTAACATATTTACTTAATTTAAATTGAATGCCTTTTATTTTTGGTCAAATCAGTCTCTTTCTGTCTGCCTCTCTAAGCTGGAAACCGATCCTTGTATACATTCTCTATCTCTGGACACATGCTCTTTTGATCCGAGCCCTGAGTGAAAGCCAAACTTCTTTACAGACTATCTGTAATATTATATAATCCAGGTTTTATTAAGAACCAAAAAATCTCCTTCAGTCCATAATTATGTGTGGTTATGAAGCACACTATGAAAAATATTTTAGAACCATCAACCCACCCACTTGCTCTGTTCAACTCCATTAGCCACATCCTCAATATGCTGCTGCTGAGTCTCAAAGATCGGCGTTCCCATGCTAGCACGCTCACGGCATATATTTTAAAGGAATAGTTCTATCAAAAATGAACATTCTGTCAGTATTTACTTCACCGTCATGGGTTTCCGATCTGTATGATGTTATTTTTACTGTGGAACATGAAGGAAGGTTTTTAAAGGATTTTTCATGTGGCTCTTTTCGCAGACAATATAAACAGTTCATGAATCTTTTCTACAGGGGAAAAAACTCTTTCAAGGTCATACCAAGCGTATACTAAACGATAATTTTAAAATTTTAATAATCATTCTCATTCTATGAAACATCATCAGCCAATTACGCATCCACCTGACTTTAATATGGAGGCTATGTTCCACCACAGAATAGGAAATTAAAAAAAAAATAATTGTAAATTTTATTACTTCACATTTTTCCAAAAAATAAAGTCAAGATTTATTAAATTGCAAGATTTCATCAGATTTTTGGAGGGTGAAAAAAAGTGAGAATTGCAAGATATAAGCTCAGAATTGCCGAGAAAACATATCCTGCAATTAGTTTTTTGACTGATTAAAAAGTGCATTTTTCTTAAAACAGCTCGTTAAAAAAATAGTGAAAACGACATCTATCTGCATCACACAATTATAATAAACAAAATTATATAATCAGCTGGTGTGGATGCTAATATAGTTATGGTTATCCTTATAGTTATCATTCTTTGTGAACAACATGAGGCTGAGTAAATGAAAGAAATGGAAGCTTTAACGCAAGTTCTACCGGGACGACTTAATGCTACTTCATACATGCCATTTAGATCTAGCCAATTATCACTATGGCACCCAGAGTTATATAATGGCGCTTTTTCCACTGTGTGGTATGACTCAGCTCGGCACGGATCCAGTATGGTACGGTACGGCTCGGCCCTCAGCCCACGGTTTTGCGTTTCCCCACTGTAGCTTTAGCATGCGGCTTTAGAGTGCGGCAGCGATTAAGTCACATGTTGTTATAGTTGCGCCGCCTCTACTGCCTGCCAAGACTCGCTGGATCCTCGCTCCTCTGCTATCAACGAGATAAACGTCTATACTTCCACAACAGACAATTAAAAAAAAAAAAGGTGCCCACCCTCGTTCAAAACAGTTGGGATCGATCCTTCTCTGGCCGTGTCTGACATTCTAAAGGATAGTTCACCCCCAAACATAAAACAAAATGATGTTTATCTGCTTACCCCCAGGGCAATCCAGGATGGAGTTGACTTTGTTTCTTGTCGTATTAGGTTTGTTTCTCTGATAGATTCTGGTACCATTGCCAAGCACTTGACTTCTGCTGAGGAGACTGCAACGCCTGGAGTATAAAAATCAGTAATTTGTGTTCTAACTACTGCAGCAAACAAAGTCACCTACATCTTGGATGCCCGTGGGGGGTTAGCAAAATAAACACATACTTTTATTTTTGTGGGCCTGAACTATCGCATCTAAATCTAACGGTTCTTTGTTGTTGTTTGTTGCTCTCGCACGTTCGGGTGACGCCGGTAGTGACGATCTTCACTCCGCCCAATCCGTGATCAGAGGTTTACAGCCTGCAGGGGGGGTGGGGTGTGGTGGTGGGGGGGTGGACGGGGGGGCGGGGGGGGTACGGGGGGGGGGGGGGGGGGGGGGGGTGTGGGGGGGGGGGTTGAACCATCAAACTCGATAGTGGTATTAGAAGTAGTCTACCAGGTCCCAGGTTACTGGTGCCCAGTGGTAACCCCCACCAAAAGTGCCCTGTACCGTGAGCCCTTGACCGGTGACGTACCGTGGCCGTACCATGCAGTGGGAAAAGCACCATAAGTTCTCTACTCACTCTGTCCTTGCGTTTGCGAGACATGCCGATGTTGACCTTCACCGCCTCTGTCGGGAAACTTTTGCTTAAAACAGTAGCCACAAACTTTTTTCGTTAAAACGAACTACTGACATTATATTAAATGTAACCTTCTGTAAACGATTGTGTTAGTGACATCACTTTTTTTTTACATTACATAATTAATTAATTAATTAATTAAAATTCTTCCATTTGTTCAGTTTGAGAAATACCCAGATTTGTATATTTTATTGAATGTTTAACATTGACTCAAATTAAGAATTTCTGTATGGATTTTATAAATATTCCATTATTTCGTTCAGCCAGCCGTGACTTATTAGGGCAGAGTCCACAAATTTTCAGGCAAATTTTAATTTCACAGCCATTGTCAGTTTGAGACTACTTCACGTATTTTCACAATTACTGTTAGCAAAACCTTGTTACGGACCAAAATGATGTAATCAGCTTCAGCTGCTTTATGCTTGAATTAGTCTGCATCTGGTAAATAACTAGTTGGTGCCTTTCTCTTTCTATGTGGTGGAGCATAAAACAGTCTACATCCTTATTGGAAACTTTACTAATTGCACGTAAAGACCTTTCTATAGTTCTGTGTGTTATTATAATGCACATTTCTTGTTAAGAATTTAGTTTTTGTTCCCTGTGGTACAATTCTTGTCCTGGTCAGTTGCATGCCTGTGCATGACATACTGCTGCTGTGCTACATTTATCCCTGTATAAGAATTTACTTTGAATTGTTTTGCAGGGTTTAATAGCTTGCTAAAGTTCAGTTAGCTAGTAAGGCGTTCTTGTCAAATATAAGTGTTCTTATCCTTCTGCAAAGGTAATGTACCACAAGGATATTTTTCTATCTTTGTCCTTGCTCTATGCATGCCTAGTATTTCTTTAACTTATATTTCATGCAGTCTGGTTTCTCTGGGGGGTGGTTTTTACTTGTCCGGTTCCAACGTTTAAATGGAGTCCTGTCTGCAGAGTCTATAAAGCATTTGTGGGAGCAGTCCAAGCTTAGTTTTTTACAGTTCCAGTGTTTGTGCTT
This sequence comes from Cyprinus carpio, assembly GCF_018340385.1. NCBI lineage: Eukaryota > Metazoa > Chordata > Actinopteri > Cypriniformes > Cyprinidae > Cyprinus > Cyprinus carpio. Next base: position 12,650,587 of record NC_056585.1, on the reverse strand, counting down.
TTCTGAGACTTTCTGTTTTACAAAACTTCTACATTCTATCACTTACATTACTAACTTAATGGCCATCCCATCACAACGCAGTTGTTTAGAATCTCATGACTTGCAGATGCAGAGATCTGTGGCTCTCACCTCATCTTTACACAGGTAATTATTTTGAACTGATGCTACTACGAATGTAGTCTCTATCAACTTGCTACACACGGTCATTCTCCCATTCAAGTCCTAGCTACTGGTGGGGGTTACATTCAGTTTCCTCATACCTATTGGCTTCAGTCTTACTTGGCCTATTATGAACTTTTCGTATATCATGGGTTATCTATGTGGCCTTCACATTACAAATACTCTTGTAGGCCCTACAAGCAATCAGATTTTTCTTTTTTCATCAGGTAAGTCTGATTAATATAGTTTATGAAGTTTGGCCCATCTTGGCCTTTGCACAGCATTGAGTATTCCTTTACATATGAGACAAGCAATCAGATTTTTCTTTTTCTCCCTTTTTTGGGGGGTTTCCTGAGTGGGTTCTGGCAGTGAGATGTAGTATCAAGCATGTGCAGGAGTCTAACCTAAAAAATGTTTATTATGTATTGTATTTTTTTCTTTCTTGGCAGCTGTTAGAAACTAAATACCTAATTTTATCCCTTTTCTTAAAGGGGTAATGTGATGCAATTACAAGTTTTCCTTTCTCTTTGGAGTGTTACAAGCTGTTTGTGCATAGATAAAATCCCTTAAGTTGCAAACACTTAAGTTCCAAACCCAAAGAGATATTCTTTATAAAAATTCAGATTAATCCACACCCTCCTAAAACCCCTCGTTGAAACATGCCCCATCATGTCTACATCACTGTGTGGGAAGATTTGCATAACACCGCCGAAATTTTCACACAAAGAAAGAAAGCATAACTTTGATTCTCACTGTAGTATTGGTTGCCGCCGCCATGTCGTGGAGATGCTGTGTGTTTCATTGGTGAAAGCGAAACTACTTTGTTTGGCCTTCCAAAAGAGGACACAACTACAAATCAGTGGTTAAGTTGTATTTACAACACTGTTCCAGAACAGTTCAACCAATATCTCAGATTTGTGCAGCACATTTTACGCAGGACTGCTTCTTGATCCTGGAAAGGATTTGCACAAAGGCTGTTTCTGTAAAGTGGGACAATTCCAACTTTGCAAGGACAGTCTGGCGCTTCTGACTCACAGCCTGTAAGTAGGTTTTCATATTTAAAGAATTTGCCACCGACGATTCACTGAGCCTTGGAAAGCTATCCCGGATGTGTCAAGTTGGGTTATAAAAACCAAAGAAAGAGGCAACTGGAGTTCAGTTTTGCTCGCAGGCCACCTTGCTTCCAATAGTTTTATTCAGACTTCTGTACAGGACAACGATGCTCATGTTCTTCGGTCTAAAGTACAAACACTGCTTGGAAAAGGGGCCATGGAAATTGTTCCTTTATTAAAAAGTAAGTCAGGTTTTTGCTGCCATTACCTCCTCATTCCCAAGAACGATGGCAGGCTCAGACCCATTCTCGATCTCAGGTATCTGAACCGCTCACTTATGAGACGGCTGTTCAAGAAGTTAAGTTTGAAACTATCCTTCTGCAGACTGGTTTCTGTCAGTGGATCTGCCACCATGCGAGTGTAATAATACCATTTTGGAGGTTAGAGGTCTGTCTAAAATACCTCTTAATGCCCTTTAATGGTCAGTCTTCTCTGTTGGTGCGCGCATGGAACAAGGACCTGTCCTCGTGACGTGTCTCATGGCTAACCTTTCTAAAGAGCTGTTAGTTAAGGGGTGCCAACCTTCCCTGCTCAAAATTTTATGTGGTATACCAACGGCAGAAAATCATCTCTCGTGGCTGGCCACAGTCAGCTCAGCAGAAACGGACTGGGTCATTAAGTTTCTGAGGGGAGCACAGAGAGTTAAAAAAGCCTCATCATTCATTCTGTACCATGGGGGGGGGGGGGGAAAACCCTTTATCTATAGTCCTCAGGGCCCTATGGGGCCCTTCCCTTTGAGTCACGTCAGTTCGCTCACCAGGGCAACCGTGCTCTCAGTGGTGATGATCATACTTAGGGTTAAGGAACAACAAATGATCATATTTCTCGGGTCCGAAGTAACAAACACTGCATGGGCAGTGCAAATTGTTCACTACCAGTGATAAGTGAGTAAGGTTTTGCGGACCCCCAATTACCTCGATCTGAAGAAAGATGGTCGGACTCAAATCATTTCTCAATCTCATCATCCTGAATATGCCGGCTCTTTGAGATGGCCGTTCAAGATGTTAACTTTGAAACAGAGTCCTGTGCAAGTATGTCAAGAGGGACTGGTTTATGTCAGTGGAATCTGAAAAGATGCTTACTTTCACATCCAGATCGCTCCTTAATCACAGAGCATTCTTGAGATTTGCAATCGAGGGAGTTGGCTGATTAAGTACCACAGTACTGCCATTTGGACTATCCCTGGCCCTACGCACTACTATAAAAGTGCATAGATGTGGTTCTTTTCCCCTCTGAAACAGTGGAATCCGCTTTCTGAAATATTTGAAGACTGGTGGTTTAAGACAGGTCAGAATGGAAACTCATCACTCACAGGTTTCTGCTGCTCAGACACCTGGAGAACATTGGGTTGAAAATCAATTTGGCCAAGGAGTAAGGTGATCAACAGCCAGCGAGTGGTCTTTCTGGGCGGACAGTTACAATGCTGCCCGATGTGGTTATGGATTACCTGGACCACCCTGGACTATATTTAGCAAGTAGCAGCCGCATTCAGATTAGGGACTTCAGACCTCAGCTCCAGGAAAAATGGAGACTGCATCCCAAATGGTGCAAATGATTGTCGGTCTTCGGAAGTTCAGAGGTAGACACTCTTCGCCTCAGAAGATCAACTGTTCACTACCCAATCTACTTTTTTGAGAATGTGATCAATTGGCCAGAGCTCTGAGTCTTAGCTCAGCGTAGTGGTCTGTCCTGGGAAAGTTATCAATCTTGCCCGATGTGGTTCTCTTGCGAAGCGAAAGGCATATGGATTACGCTGGAACGCCTCCCTGATATTTAGAACATGTCTCATGTGCTAACCTTTCTACAAGGAGCTGTTAGTAAGGTTGGCACCCCGTCCATGCCTCAAAATTTTTATGTGGTAACCAACCGAAGAACATCATTCTCTCGTCGGTATGGCCAGTACAGTCAGCAGAAGAAACGACTTGGTCATAATGTTCTGAGGGGAGCCACAGATAGTAAACAGCCGTCATCCTTCATTCCTGTACCAATGTCTTGCCGGACTCCTATCCTATAGTCCCTCAGGGCCCTAGGGTGCCCTACCTTTTAGTCACTTCAGTTTCGCTCCCAGATGCCACCGTGCTTCAGTGGCTGTCTAGTACGACTATGGTACCCTTAACAGCCTGTATTTCAATCAACATTTGCTCATATTCGCCCTGGTCCGGAGTACAAACACTGCATGGGGCAGTGGGAAATTTGTTACTCCAGTGATAAGTTCGTTAGGTTTTTGGTTTTACTGCCATTACTTTTCCTCATTCTGAGGAAAGATGGGGACTCAGACCCATTCTCAATCTCATTCATCTGAATTGCCTGCTTTTGAGATGGCCGTGAATCACATATGTTACCTTTTGAAACGCTATCCTTGTGCCAAGTATGTCAAGAGGACTGGTTTATGTCAGTGGATCTGAAAGATGCTTACTTTCACACCATCCAGATAGCTCCTTATCACAGATCATTCTTTGAGATTTGCAATCGAGGGAGTGGCCTATAAGTACACAGTCCTGCCATTTGGACTATCCCTGGCCCTACGCACTTTTATAAAGTGCATAGATGTGGTTCTTTCCCCTCTGAAACAGATGGGAATACGCTTTCTGAAATATTTTGAGACTGGCTGGTTTTAAGACAGGTCAGAATGTGAACTCATCACTCACAGGTTTCTGGCTGCTCAGCCACCTTGAGCACCTTGGGCTGAAAATCAATTTGGCCAAGAGCTCCTGGTCTTCAAGCCAGCGTAGTGGTTTTCTCCTATGGACAGTTATCTATTCTGCCCGAATGTGGTTATGGATTACGCTGGAACGCTCCACTAACTATCAAGTAGCAGCATCATTCAGATTAGGGACTTCAGAACCTCAGCTCCAGGAAAATGGAACTGGAGGACTGCATCCCCAAATGGTTCAAATGATTGGGTCTGTCTTCGGAAGTTCAGAGGTTAGACCTCTTCGCCTCAGAAGACAACTTTCACTACCCAATCTACTTTTTTGAGAATGTGAGACAATTGGCCCAGCCCTCTCACCTTCCCTCCAGTTTCTTTGCAGCTCCCTACAAGTGTAACTAATTCAATACTCATGACGTGTCTCATATGCTAACCTTTCTACAAGAGCTGCTGGATAAGGGGCACACCCCTTCCACACTCAAAGTGTATGTGGCAGCCACTGCGGTGAAACAACTTAGTCATTAAGTTTCTGAGGGGAGCTCACAGATTGAATCCACCTCATCCTCATACTGTGTCGACGTGGGACTTATATATGTAGTCCTCATGGCCCTACGGGGCCCTCCATTTGCACCACTTCCGTCAGCTGACTTGCAGCCCCTGTCTCTTAAGATCGCCCTTCTTTTGGCTTCAGCATCAGTCAAGTGAGTGGGTGACCTGCAAGCACTGTCAGTAAGTGTTTCCTGTCTTGAGGTTGGGCCTAACAACTGTAGAGTCATCCTACAAACGAGACATGGCTATATGCCGAAAGTGCTCTCCCATTACTTTTAGAAAGCACAAATCATTACCATTCTAGAGCTTCCCAATCCAGATGGTGAGCTGGGTCCCAATCCACTCTGCCCAGTGCGGATTCTAAGAGTGTATGCCAAGTGCTTTGGCCTGTTTAGACACTTACTCACTGGATAGTGGATGTTATAGCCTTGGCTTACGCCTCAGTGGGCTTGCAGTGCCCTATAGGTGTGAGGGTCCACTCCAACAAAGGAATGGCCTCCTCCTGGGCTTTGTCCAGTGGGATTTCTATTGGTGATTTTTGTGCGGCTGCCAGCTGTTCGTTGCCATTACCTTCACCAGGTTTTATAAAATTGACATTCCTGCCCCGGGACATCATTGTAAATGGAGAGAGTTATGTTATGTAGTCCTCAGCCTAAACGGCTGGGTCTCATTATTGGCTCATGCTTACAAGAGCCCTCAGTACGAGTGTTTTGTAGGGGCTGGGCTCGCACAGCGGCTTCGTTCTGCACTTGCTTATAGCACTGCGCTTTTGCCTGTGTTCCCCATAAGCGTGTCTACACAATAGGAGAGACAACACCAAAGTTAACAACCTAACCACTAACCCAACATATAATCCAATGAGCGTTGCGTAAGAGCATGCGTAGGCTGCCGTTCTTTAGGGCTGCATGCAAACGCGATGACTGTCGCTTCAGTGAAGATTCTGACAAAATGGCACTCAGAGCCAACTTATATAGAGGTTGCTCCTCCCTTTTGTGGGGGTTAAAGCGTCATTGGTTCATGCCGCAACACAAAGTAAACCAATCAGCTGGCTTCAGTATCAGAGAAGTAAACAGGAAATTTACCCATTAAGCGTGTCAAGGCAATGACTGGTTCCTTTACAGTAGCTATCATGAATCTCTTTAAGTCAGCACATGGCTTTCTTTTTCCTTTCTTTCCCCCTTTTTCTTTCTTCTTTTTCTTTCTTTTTTCTTTTCTTTTCTTTCTTTTTCTTACTTTTTTTTCTTTTATTTTTGTCTTTTCTTTCTTTCTTTTTCTTTTTCATTTATTCTGACCTGCAAGATCACCTGTTGAATTCGTAGCTTAGCCGTGAGTGTCACCAATAGATGTACAAAAATTACATTAGCTGTATTCCTCAGCGGCTGGCATTTCTTATGAGCCCAGCAATGTACATGCTGTAAGGGAATTGTTTAGCTCGGCCCCCCCCGCAGGCCATGTGTTATTCACACGGTTTATGGTAGTGTGGTGTCTAAGATAAGGAATATTTGCAGTGAAATAAATAGAACTGTGTTAAAAGTCAAGTAAAGTTTTGTTAATCACACTGTACCACTCATCATATGTCTACCTCTCATCTGATGGTAATAAGCGCCTTAATTTAGTTGACAGCTCATTAGCAATGCACAAAACAGACAACTCTAGAAATGTCTCCTTCCTACACATGGCTCTCGCATTGTCTTTTTTTATTTTTAATGGGTGCTCCATAAGTGAAATCTCATTGACCTGCATTGTTGTGTTTCAGATATCTTGTATCAGAGAAATGAAACACTTTCTTTTTCCATTTGCAGAAAAGAATAGAATAGACAGAACAGAGTAGAATAGAACACAGAATAGACATAGAAATAACTTTTGGATTGTCATGTACAGCTGTACAAGTGCGGCACATACACATATAAAGAATGTACATTTAACAAAATGCAAAAACAATGATACAGAAAATGTGTAACAGTGCCAGTAAACAGGTGTGCAGTAGACAGTGCTATATGTAAACAGTTATAGTATACCAAATGTGCAAAATAGGTATAGTGCCAAATGTAGGCAGATATGTACAGTAGTGAGGAATGAAATATTAATAAATACAAGAGAATTAAGGAATAAATATATAACTGATGAGAACATACACCAGTAGGCTGTATGAGTAGTAAGTGTATAGTCCTTAATATTCCTCAACCTTTGAAGCTTGTGATATAAGTGATATGTCCTTTTGATTAATTGGAGTTCAGTTCTATGATGGGACGTGGATAAAAACCTGTTCACTGGTCTGGAGGTGCGTGTCTTGAGGGATCTGTAGCGTCTTACAGAGGGCAACAGAGTAAAGAGGTGGTTGCGCAAGGAGACAGCGGTGGGAAGAGTCCTTTATTATACTTCTGGCCCGTTGTATGCATCTGGTGCTGTAGATGTCAGCAAGTGAAGGCAGCTGTGCAGCAGTAGTGATTTTTCTATACAGAATTGCTGACTCTCTGCAAACAGCTTTTTTTTCAGCCATAGTGCAGCCAAGCATACCACACCAGAATGCCATTGTGTGAAAGTATGCTATCCTACTGAAGAGCAGTGGGTAACAGGACACAAGCAGCTGCTGAGACAGGTTAGCTTTCGACTCAACATCATCAGAAAGTAACAGCCGTTTGCTGGTGCCTTCTTGACCTAGGGAACGTTGTGTTAACAGTCCATGTGAGGTCCTGGGAGATGTGTGTGCCAGAGAAATTTAAAAGGTGGGGGGACGCTCTCCATCATTTCTCCCCAATTGTATTGAGGGGTTGTGCCTTTTTCTGTTTTTGGAAAGAAAGACTGGCCCAAAGATCTCATGATGTTGAAAACGCCAGCCCTGAGATTTTGAAAGTGTTCGGAAACCTTTTCCTGCCAGCTGATGGCATGATTCTTATGAACAGATGAAGCGATCTGAATCACAAAAAAAATATGTATGTGCAAGTAAGTTGGGTACAATATTGCTTTAAATTAGGCTTACAATTACAAATATGATTATGTTGTAATACTTCATTTGTGACATTTTCCTGAAGATTTTGCTTATGTAAAAGTGGCTAAGACTGCATGATTTCAGAGGTGTTCGAGGTAATGCTAGATGATGGCACAAGTGAAAAGGAGAAACAACCTCAACATGGGATATTCTGGTTATAGTACAGAATGAGAGACTTATGATTCCTTCAATGTAGAGTGATGTTTGTTTGTTTGTTTTTTTCTCCCCCATTCAGATAATTTCAGATAATTTTTAACAACCAGCAATCACTTAAGACACTTAAAGACACTACAGGCAAAAAAAACACTTGTTTTTCATGCACTGGTCACGTTTTGAGATTTTAGATTGTTTGGCTTTTCATGAGCCTCTATGTTATGACAGGCTTGTGGAAAGGATGCACTAACAAAATACTTTATCAGTTTGCATCTGTAGATTTCAATTAAAAACATAAAATAAAGTATTTTATTTATATATTTTTATTTATTATTTATTTTATTCACTCAAAAAAAGAGATCTCCTTAAAAATACAAAACATACAGTTGTATTCCCATCTATATTAAAATTTTCCAGATTTCTCTTTCTGGAAAATTTTTACAAGTTAGTGTATATTTAGTTAATGCCTTATTTCGCATATTAAAAATTTCAGAAAAACTTGTAATACTATTATTGTTTTTTATTATTGTTTTTTATTATTATTTTAATTCCTAATATAATCAATCAAACTAAAGTATGGTTATATTTATTTGTTACATTTATACCCTGTTCACCTGGGGTGTCTTGTCTTTAAAAAAAAGTACTAGCACACGTCTCCCTCAGATAAGACATATACTGTAATTCAAAGAATCATTCATGTCTGCAGCACAACTGTGCAGCGATGAGTTGCATGCTTAAGGAGAATAATCTCCAGTCAATCAATTAATGTCTTGTGAAGCAGTGTTTATAAGAAAAACATCTATCATTAAGATGTTTTTAAACTTAAAACCGGCTGTTTCCGGCTAAAATATGAATCCTCTATCCATAATATTGCTTTCCTCCAATGAAAAAGTAATCTGGTGCTCTGAATCAGGAGAGAAATCTGCAGAGCAAATATACGCTGTGTATTCATAGAGTCGAGGGCCAGCTCGCTGCGGCAGTTATCAGAGCGATTGTCCCCCTGTCCAAGTCTCCAGCAGCGCCTTCAGGCATCTGGCTGTGTCGTACCCCAGGTCCTCACACAAATGCCCTTCTACAACACCAGATGTTTCTACACACGCCGCAGTCCAATCAGAACACAAGATTTTCCCCTCCCTGACTCGGAGTCCACCAGGTGGCATTGGCAGATATTAGAGCATGCTCCACCACATTAAGTAAGGCTCGTCATTTTCTTAAACAGGTTCTACAAAAGTAATTTCCATGTCAACTAGAGAGTAAATAACTACTGATGCTTTAAATACACAAATTATTTATTGATATGCGCATGCATATACGAGTATTTTTGAGCGAAAAAAATAAGGAGATTATCATGATAACTGCATCTACTGTCATTCTCTCTCTTGCATAGCAAGTACAGGTGCGGTAGGCAGAAGACACAGAGAGAGGACAGATATATAACACCACCCAACAACATGCATGTATGACCCGCCGCTGAACATCTCAGCAGAGAGTCAGCCCCCATCATCTGCGCACACACTGGCGAATTTTAACATCCAAGGGGTCAGGAGTCGCTCCCAGAAAACACATGCAGGGCTGGCAGAGGGACGACACAGGCTGCTTGTTTATCACATGGTTGGAGGGCTGGTCCCGCACTCATGGAGATCAAAGTGAGAAAAAAACGGAAAGACTCCATACTCCCAAAAACATGGCTATATGTGGGTTGGGAGAGGGAACACTTGTAAAACTTGCACTATGTGGCCTATTTTTAGCACACTGCCTGATGATGAGGTCTTTGAAAGAGTCTTGTACAGTACTGCTGTCAGTTGGTTTAGAGAACGCTGCTGCGTAAGCTCTGCCTGGGATTATAACAAATCTGTCATGAATTTTAGATGTGACTACTAAAACGCAGGGCCTCCCAGAACGCATTTCAGCAGCCCAAGAGATGGCAGTTTGGCTGTGAATTGTCATAGCGGCTCCATCCAAGGCTGCGAGTGGTGGAAGTCGTACTGGCATTGAACGTTCTCTGGTGACAATACTCACTTCCCCCTGCTGATCTGGGTCCATATGGATATCCTCAGATGTCTGTTTCAGGATCAGTTCTTCTATGGATAAGGCAAAACTTTACCCTTCATCAGCCCCTGATATGTGAAGCAATTGACCCTTAAAAAAAAAAAAAAATAGATATCTGAATTTGTAAACAAAATGTGAGTAGTGAATACATGTGCACAAGAGTTGTCAGGATGTCACTATGCAATTGCTAAGAAGTTATTGGGTTGTTGCTAAGATGATATAGTTGATTGCTAGCATTAAATAAAACAAATGGATATTTTTTTTTTTAACTTATAAAATTATTAAAATAAATGCATTGTTTACTAAAACTACTAAAACACCTTTGTTAACTGAGATAAAACAAAACAAAATAATAGATGAAAAGTTATAAATTGTCCCTGGTAATAAACTAAAATATGTTTAAACTGAACCAGGAAATTACTAACTGGAAATAAATAAAAAATGACAAAACTGAACTACAACTAAAACTGAAATAAAAATAGTAAAAAGAAAAAGCACACACACAAAAAAAAAAAGACAAAAAAAAAATTGGAAAAAAAAATGAAAACTTTAAATATAAAAGAAATATATCTATATATATATATAATATATATATATATATATATATATATATATATATTATATATATAGATATATATATATATATATAAACGTTATATAAGTACCCTCTCAATGTAAATCTATGTTCCCTGTTGTTGATTTATTTATATTTTCTATTCCTTTCCCTCATTTCATTGTCAACAAGCAACAAGAATTTGGGGTATCATTCATGTCGGCACAAAACAGTGCAGGATGAGTTACACTTCAGAAAAATCTTTAACCCAAAGAATGAATAATTGTAATATTGATTCTTGATCCTCAGCAACACCACTAAATAAGAAAGCAAAAGGAACTTCTTGTAAACCAGTTAAATCTTTCTGTGAGCAAGATGCTCTAATGGGCTATTAACACAGAAAGGCCTGTAAGGATTCCTGGAGTTTCTTCTCAATAACTTTCATTCGGTTTTTTTTTTACTTCTGCACTATTTTTTCTACGCAGTGGGTTGAGAAAAAGCTTTTAAGAAAATTCTTGTGAGGACTTCTTCATTTTATAGATAGAATGTTCAGATATATTTATTGATCTCCCAAGAGAAATGTGGTAATTATTGTGGCAGATTAACTGAGAGTCTAGAGATTTTTAATCTTCAGGAATTTGGAAGTCGCTTCTCTTAGAAACCCTCATGGTCATTCCAGTTATTACTTTTATTGCAACATGAGACAAAGCAGGTTTTATGTGTATTTTTTAAACAAATACTTGATCAATAACTCAATATCAGAGTCATTTAGTTACAATTGCTACTGGATGAAGACACAGACAGTGTTGATAAAAGAATCAATGGGTCAGTTGGTCAATGGTGTAATGAACCCTGTGTGTGTTCACACTGACACTGCTGTCATTATCTGCATGTATCTGTCCTGCTTCACTCTGTCCTATTTTATAGTGGTCAAAATTATTACAATTAAACTGTAATCTTGTCCTCTTACAAAGCATCTTATAAGCATCTCCAGATAGAAAATCACAACATAATGTGTGCCATTGTCCAAATTTGACTTACTTTCCAAAGCCCTTTATCCTACAATCTGAGCATAATACACTCCTATTTAATTTTACCTTCCATAATACTCAAATCGTCCGCGTGCTCATTGAGTCTTGGCTGTCTGATTGTCCTTCTGCCTTAATGTTCTAGGGACTAGAGGATTCATAGTAGTGGTCCCATATAAGTAGGTTCAACAATCTGGTCGGTAAAATTATTATCCTCCACCAGTTTTCCTTTTCACTTTTTTTTTTTTTTTTTTTAATTGAATATAAATCAACTCATTGTTCTTCCATAATGTGAAATACTGCATTTTCCAAGTGAAACAGAATATTAAACAGAGAGAATAATGAGAACAGAAATTCATTATAAAAAAAAAAAAAATGCAGTTGTAAAGTTTTACTAAATGTGAGTTGCACAAATAATTTCTCAATCAGAACCGATTTGAAGAAATGTAGCATTTCATCACTTGTTCACCAATGGATCCTCTACAGTGAATGGGTGCCGTCAGAATGAGAGTCCAAACAGCTGATAAAAACATCACAATAATCCACAAGAAATCCAGTCCATCAATTAATGTCTTATAAGAAGTGAAAAGCTGTATGTTTTTTAAACAATCAGTTTCATCACATAATGCGGTTTTAACTTTTCAACCGTCGCTTCTAGTTTCCAGTGAAAATAATAATAACCAATAACAATCATCCCCTGTAGGTCCTTTCACATCAGAATCCATCTACATATTTGTCAGAACGTGTTCAGTTCTAAATAGTGCTTGATCGGTGCATAGTGTCTCTTACTGTTTCAGATGAGATGACTTTTTTTCACTGGAGAAAGTAATAGAATGGATTATGGACTTGTATTATAGCTGGAAGCAAGTGGTTTCAAGTTAAAATAACTAAATGAATTATTTTCTTACAAAAAAAACACAGCTTTTTGCTTCAGAATATGTTAATTGATGGACTGGAGTCATGTGGGTAACTTGTGTATTACTATTGTGATGTTTTTTATCAGCTGTTTGAACCTTCATTCTGAAGGCACCCATTCACTGCAGAGGATCCATTGGTGAGCAAGTGTAATGCTACATTTCTCCAATTCGATGAAAAAAAAAAACATCTACAACTTGAGGTTGAGTACATTTTCAGCAAATTTTCTGCATTTTTAAATAATGTGCACTGAAGAATCATTCACAATACAACCAGGGATTGTTCATCTGAAATCATGTTGACTTTAAATTGGATAGCGATGCACTTAGCTATAAAAATCCTGCAAAAATATGCAGACTCCACCTTACTGTGTCTTTGGTCTCCAACCTTCAAATTTATTTGGAGTGCCAGTCCAACTCCACAGTATCCCACCTGACTGACCGCACTCCCAGCCCGTGCCAGATCCTGGTCATGCAACCTGTCTCTCCAGCTCAAATCCTGATCATTCCAACTACTTACTGCAGCTCGCCGGATGCCCTGCAATGCCACGGCCACTACCCCCACAGTACCTACAACTACAATGCACCACATATCTGGAAAAACATACATTGCATTTTTGTAATAAAACCATCAGATATGAATGTTCTTTTTTAGGTAGATCAGATCTCATAGGAAGAAATTACAAACGAGACATCTTTAATATCTTAATTGCTTCTGCTAGGCAGCAAAGAGATTTTTTTCTGCATGAGAAAAGGAGCCAATTTAACTCACGGAGATCTCAGCAATGTTTTCTCAACAATGTGAGACTTGCCAAGACTCCAAATGTGCAATCAAAAGTCAAGAGATCTCATCAAATTCTTCAAAGAACAAATGTTCAATGCTAAGCTTTCCACACTAAAAAGAAAAGGGTGTAGAAAGAATCTTCTTTCAATAATAGCTAATAAATTTCACAAACAAAAATAAACAGCAAGTCACACACTGAATTAAACATTAAATCTGAAGTATTTTCTTTTAAAACACACTCTAATAACACCTTAAAAATGTTATTTTTACATTACACATTTTTTCAGACCTTACGATTTTTAGGTGAAACATCTGAGATAATGTTGATAATTAAATGACAGGTTTAAGGGTTGCTTAAGGCGTCAGAATTATACAGGGGTCAATTTGTTTACTATAAGAGAACACGGTTCAATCTATTTATATTACATTGTTTTTGATAAACAAAGTATTTTCTTTAAAAACTTGTTTGTTTTCTCCTGTTGATGTGTGATTCAAGGAATATCCTGTTTAATGGTATACAGTAGTATATAAGTGCTGAGGCAATAAAAACATGTTTTGTGAAATTCCAATGTGTTACAGTATGTCTTAGGCAAGCATTTAGCTAAACGTAACTAACCACCCTTTACACAAACCTTGTTACAGCAGCTAAAAGTCCAATGTCCGTAAAGATACTGATTATTAAACATTTATAAACATTTTACAGATGATGAGTAGTTTCAACTTTTGATTGGTACTTCAAAAACATTAATTAAACAATGATTAAAAATGATTGGTTAAGATGTGTAAACATGGTGCATCCGGGTCATTTGGGAGTTGGGACACTTTTTGCCATTGAGATGATTGCTCATAAAGGTACTAATGATTAGTAAACATTTACAAATAATCAATAATTCCACTTAAGATTGGGTACTGCAAAAACACGAATAAATTAATAAATTATTTAATATGTGCAAATAGCAAAAGTCTACACAACAAACAAAGATCAAATATATGACTTTTACAGAGTGTGATTGTGCATTAATGAATAATATGACACCATGAAAAGTTTGTGAAGTGCTTAAAATTACTAATTAAGCAAATTTTTCACAAGATTTGTAATTCTAAAAAAGAGCATTAGGTAATATGTGAGCTGAAGTTTAATGGTATTTATTAGCATTCAAAAGTACATTAACAAATAAGCTTTCAAATACTGTATGATTTTTCTTTAAATCATTTGTAGATTTTTAAAAAGTGCTTGAGTGGATGAATTGAAAGTTTAATGATATTTGTAAGCATGATCCATTACGTGTTATATACTATTTGTTAATAATTTATTAATTAAGCTTTTACTCATTGTAAACCATTTGTCAAAACCGCTTAAACATTTTTTTTATACATGATCATATAAACTGAATGTTTAATGACGTTTGTAAGTTTTTACATTCAATAGTGATCTGTTAATTATTAGGTAATGTTTAATAAGTACATTAGTAAACATTAACAAGCACATATCTCATATTTCTAGATGTGTGAATATATGATAACTAATGATATGTTAAGCATTATATAATATTTGTTAATGATTTATTAAAGAAAGTTATTATAAAGTGTTACCTAATGCGATACATTGTAAACAAAAGTGAGAATGCTGTGATGTTAAAATTAATTTAATTTATTCACTCCCCAACATAAAGCACAACATTTTTTCATGCAGGACATTTGCAGCATGTTATTAAATTTAAATTGTGTTTATAATCTGGTCTCCTAAGATTAAGAGTCATAAAGTATCAATCTGATGTTTCTGAGCCATAAAAGAGCCTTAGCGGCTCACAGCTACCAAACAAAACATAATGGTCTTTAACAGACTCATCAGACTTCATGGAAATATAAGCTATATTTTTCATACTGAATATAAATTATAAATAATGTGTAGTAAATAAAATGTAAATAAAGTTCATCAATATTTAATTAGCAGAGATGCAAAGAGAGCAGATTCTTACCTCACTGGATAGGCAATGATAATACATTTCTGCTTGTTATTTTGGCTTTCTATTATATGACCCTCCAATATATGCACAAAAAATAGTGACAGGAGGTTAAACCGACACAAGTGACTCACAACACATGGACGTTAAACTGATCAGGTTATTTTTGAAGATATCACGTTTTTGACAGCTTTAACCTTGTGTGACTATGAGCTGAAATAATGGGATAATAATAATAACAGAAAACAATAAGAGCTCATTGAATATTTGACCTTCCCCAAATTGCAAAGCGCCTTACCGTGAAAGTGAGTGCTGAAAATGGAAGTTGGAAACGTTTAATAACACACTGCGAGAAGATTAATTGCCATTGAAGCTTATTCTGTCAAGAACTGCTCAATTTCCACTGAACTCGTACACCAATGAGAGACACAAAAGAAGCTGTTCTTACACTCTCAGAAATAAAGGTACAAAAGCTGTCACTTTTCAAAAGGAACATATTTGTCCATTTTTGTACCTTAAAGGTACATATTAGTACTTAAAGTGTACATATTAGAACCCAATAGGTACAAAAGTTTACCTTTTAAAAAGGTACAACCCCAGTGACAGCTTTTGTACCTTTATTTCTGAGAGTGTATTCATCTTGACATATTAAATGTCTGCATTGAAAAGGACTCAAATGGACGTGTCTTTGGGGTAAGAGAGCTTTGTGCTGTATGTCACAGAGTTTTAGGATGTCAATGTCATAAAATGACATAATAATAATAAAAATGGTAAATTATTATAACAAAATTATAGAATTTAAATATTATAAAATATTATATGTAATACATTATATATAAATTACAGAAACAATAAAATATTATTTTGTTATAAAATATAAAATTATTCAATATTCTACATTCAGGAAGAATATAAAAAGAAACCCTGATCAGGTATATATATTTTTTCTTTATATTTGATTTATATAAAGATTGTAAGTTCACATAAGCCTTAAGTTCATGAGCAGACGTTCACAGTCCCATATGCGGTTTTAATACTGATTTAAAAATAGCACCCTATTTCATTAGGCTTCTTGTAAATCTGTCCCACTTGAAGTGTGTTCAAACCCTGGAGACCAGGAGAAACAGGATACTGGAGCCGATCCCTCTCTCCTCATGGAGGCAAGTGTTCTTCCTCTTTTTTATTTCTATTTTATGCCTGATTTGCTGTTGTAAGCTATGACTCACAATCAAGCATATGAAATTTGAGTCCACTGCCAATATATCGCTGTAAAATGCCTTTTTTTTTTAGTTTAGACGTGAGGTCAGATTGACAGGACGTTAACGCATCTGGACCATTCCAGACTGTTTGGGGATGGTAAAAAGTTAATGTGACCACATTTTCCTTGCTGTTTTGCAATTAAAAAAAAAAAAAAAAAAAACATGATGTAGTATGTAGGATATCAGAGCGAATCAGACAATTTAATATTCAGTCAAAACAGAGAGACACAAAGACCCAAATTCCCCAAAGAGGCCCCGAACAACATGGATGGCCAGGAAGGATATTGTCAAATTTGGGGTGAGCAACCCAAGATTAATGTTCAAAGAGACAACACATCCATGAGGAAAATCAAGAGTTCCAGGGATAGTTCACCCAAAAATGAAAATTACCCCATGATTTACTCATTTTCAAGCCATCCTACTTTCTTCTTTCAGACAAATTGCATATATAAAATGCATCAGCTCACTCCAAAATGATCGTAAAAGGGCTTATAAATGAATATCAGTCCATGGCGTAAATCCATATCATGTGACCCACCCATGTTTGAATCACTCATTGTCCTTTTGAATGACTATTGAATAGTTTATAGGTTTATATTTGAGTTTGGTATGTATGTGTTTGATTGTTCGTGATTCAAATCAATCATTGTTTTGTAAAAGGTATAATATTCTTGCTATAGATTCATGTTTAAATTATAAGAGCCAATTCGGACCATGTGACTCACAAGATAACATATTGATTTATGTACTGGGAGAAGAAACATAGCTACAGTACACCCCAAGCTAAGACAATGTCAAATTGGTCAAAACACCATCAAGAATGTATCTAACAGCAGAGTATAAAACCTCATGACCTGAACAATTCTGTGTGTTTTTGGGAAAAGTGTTCGTTCAAGTGTACCCTTTGTACCCTTTTTGGAGCTGCTCTGCTACCATCATGAGGAGATAAGCCATCTAGTCTTGTCATACTCTTCATTTCTTTCTTTTACTTTAATTTCTTTCTATTCTGTTAAGAGTTTTTGTGTTTTGGGTTTTGCCACAAAACAGTGTCTCTGAGTCCAACCTCGTCTGTGCCCACCGCCAAAACTTCGACCAGCCCATGACTCCGCACCCATCCATCCTTCAGCCAAAGCCCAACAATTGGCCTCCCCAAGACATCACTCCGAATGACTACTAGACCTAACAACAACAACCTAGGAACCCCCCTTTCAGCGGCCCTATAAGCAAACTCCAAATGGACGAGAGCTTGCTTGGTTTGCCTTACAATCTCTTGCTTCACATGCTTTTCAAAAGATTTAATTTCAAGAGAAGTGAGGGCTACTGGCCTGAGATCATTTAATTCCTTGGGACTATTACTTTTAGGGACGGGGATAATGACAGCCTGCTTCCACAGGTTAGGTACATATTGAAGATATAAAGACATATCAAAAATATCACTAAAACAGGACTTAATTGGCTTGCACAGCATTTCAATAGATTGACACAAATATTGTCTGGACCAGGACTCTTGTTTAAATTTAGAGAAAGAAAATACTTTTCAACTGCTCTCTACTCTTGGATGAGATGATGATTATATTTGAGTTTGCATCTCAATTCCTCAATATTCACTTTAAAATCAAACTGATTAATTCTTGCATAAAAATTATTTAGAGCATTGGCAAGTTCACTATTTGACCTGGAACCATTCATGCCAATATAATTTCTATGAGTACATTGCTGGATACCTGCTATAGTTTTCATCATACCAAGCTGAAGCAATATTCTTCTTAGCAAGTTTACTTTCTACTTTTGTTCTATACCTTTGTTTAGCTTTTAGAATTTCCAGTTTAACCTCCTTTTTTGCTGCCAAATCCCTCCTTGACTGTAAGACAACGTTTTCTTCTGTAGGCTAGACTTAACTGCTTTAGACATCAATACATAGTTTATTATTGGGATAAATATATATATATATATAGATATATATCTTTCTGCAACTTGTATGAATGTTTGGTGTGTGTGTATGTTTTAGATTATATGTTTTAGATTTGTCCAATAAAGTCTTTTTTATAATGAAAAGATAAGTATCTTGTGTTTTGTGCTTAAAAGTTTGTCTCAAACTGCCGATCTTGTTACCATGTTAATAAAGAGTGTTTTCACCTTACATTTGATATTAATACAAGTTACAGAACTGATAGTTACAGCCGATTAATCGCTGACGGAATCTGAACTATTTACACAGCCAAATATCCTACATAGAATAGAAAGACATAAGAAAATAAAGACACCAAAATGCAATGGGACCAAAAAAGAAGCAAGACAAGAGTGAACACACTTTTCATCACTGGAGAGAGCTGAGAGTTTCAAAGCGCTTGAAAACAGATGTTAAACTTGCTTTGCTTTTGCTTGACAGATAAATATATGTATGACTATAGAATATATGTCTAATTTGGTTGTAAGTAAAATGATTGCTTACACCTTCACACTTACTTCAAACAGAGACATTACTTACACTTTATGCAAAACACAAAAGCATTATTGCTATGTTCAAATCAGAGCAAGCCATCTTACAAGATGAAGCTTAAATTAGAGATTAAATGTAGAGTATGGCGCCTTCAACGTTCAAAAAATTCATGGGTTCAACTTCCAGAGATATGCAATTGAACTAATTAAAAAAAAACAATGCAATGTACTGTAAGTCGCTTGGATAAATGCATCTGCCAAATGCATCATGTAAACTGGTTGGAAGATTTGTATAAATTATGATCCAGCTAAGGCGTCAGTAGGCTGGTAACCAGGTTGTGTGTAAGGAGGCCTGGAGGAAAGCCATCCGTTTGCATTCCCATTCATCTCATCGGCAGCTGTTTGGCCGCCACACAGGACAATCCACTGGAAATATAAATGAAATATTAGTGATATATACAGTATGTTGCTTGCAGCCAGATAGTGTAGTTGCAGCATATAACAGCAGGGGCTAATGGGTCCATGATTACTAGCTATACAAATAAACTGGTAAATAAAGATTATTGGATTATGGTTTACCAGAAAATGCCATTTCAGTTTTTATACTTCAAAATGTAACAATTCAATGTGTTACTTGCTGTTTCTTTGCAATTATTTGTGAAATTTACTAGCAATCTTCTTGACCCAATTGTTGACTTTTGCATGCTGAGAGATTCATATTATGAAAAAAAAAAAATCCTCCCAATATTGTCATGAAACATTTCAGAGTGTGAGCTACAGTTGTATATAGCTTTTGTGTCTAGAATTAAGATTTTAAAAGTAATTATTTATATGCCAATTCTGCAGCAATGTGTCCAGTTGATATGTTCAGTTTATTATGTTCAAGTCATTCTTGAGGACAAATTACTACAACATAATTAAATGCATCGTTGTAAGAATAAATAAATAAATAAATAATTATAAATTACTTACTGATTAAGTTAAACCATGATTAAACCAAGTTGTAATAACTTAATGGAATTGTCTTTGATAACTTGGATAATTGGAGTTTATATATCAGAATGTGTGTTGGGGAAAATGTCAGAATTGTTAAATATAAAGTTTATAATTGCAAGACAACAAGTCAGAATTGTGAGATATAAACTCATAATTGAGAGGGAAAATAAAATTGCTGAATTGTAAAAATAAAAAGTCACAATTACTTTTTTTTTTATTACCTGTGGTGAAAAACAAGCTTTTTAGGTTGTTGCACATTAATAGGGTGCCTAAACAAATTGACACAGTTCAGATGCTGCGCCACAACACACCTGCTCTCGTAAACTGAGGTGTTTACCTCATTTGACAATGTATCATATCGTTCATCTTTGCATTGTCTTCCTTGTCACCATACCCATTTAGCTGGGATGCGGCTGGGGGTCCAACACACAATGACTGCGCTACGCTGCCTCTGGGACCCAAACCGAAACCATTCGCCCTGGCCGAATCCATTGTTCACACGTAAACACACACACTCACACACTGAAGGTGTCCTTTGCCCCACACTGCCGGTTGGTAATTATCAGTGCTCATCTGGTCCTGCTGGCCGGACAGCCGGTCAGAGAGTAAGACAAATAGAGATAGACAGACAGACAAACGAGAATGAAGAGAGAGAGAGACAGGCAGAGAGAAAGCGATACGTGTTCTAATCTCAGATTGCAGGGGTTCTGTCATGTCATGTTGACTGAGCAAAAACAAATACACTTAAAGTCAAACAGTGTTCACAGTTTGCAACCCTATATAAACTTTCGCCATCACATAATGTGAAATGGTGGAGCGGCGACGTTATTTTATATATCAGGATCTGACTGGATAAAGAAAAGTGGGGGTTTCATATAAGTTTAAAAGCCACACTTAATTCAAATTTGATTTAATGTTACTTTCTCATATAGGAGACATTTTCTGAAAAGTACAAAATTGTTTGAGAAAGAGAAAGTTTAATTAAGAATTGTTTTTTATTATATTATGAAACACCCTTTTTTACATGGACAGATGAATCGTGTGTGTGTGTGTGTGTGTGTGTGTGTGTGTGCTTTATTTTTTAATTTATTATTTTTTCAGAGGCAGATGACAATTTGTTATCAGCGATACATCCCTTTCTGTTCCACCGTGGTGGGAAAAACTGCAAGCTTCCAAATCATCCCGCTGAGACCATCATGACCTTCAAGGAGATAAAATAATGAAAACAACTGAAAAAACAATCACTCTTCCGAAAGCACTTATGATAAATTGCTGTGTGCGTTCCTGATTTGTAAGTCACTTGGATAAAAGCATTTGCTAAAAGGACTAAAATAAATTAATGTCATGTTTATGTGGACAATTTTTGATGCAAACATTTCTTGATAAATTGGTTGGTGATTTCTTGTCACTTTGTTTTCATTGCATTTCCTTTGAATGTATATTCTATATTTTTGGGGTTCATCTCAGAGTTGATGAAAATCATGTTCTGCTTTGTGTGAATCATTTTTGACTCAAATTAGCACAAATTGGCAATGTTTTACTGCATTGCTCTTGGTTGTGAATAAGCTGGTAGTGTGTAAACTACACTAGCTGTTACCTAACACCATGAGCAAAATAAATAAATAAATACACACACACACACACACACACACACACACACACACACACACACACAGACACACACAAACCAAAGACCCTCCACTTCGGACTCTTAATGACTGAGATGTTTTTGCCTTACTTTGTAATTATCAAATGAAAAGTGTTCGTCTGTTCTTCAAGGAGTTTCTAAGCAACATATAAAGTGCATTTGTGTCTCTGTATTAGGAAAGCAGCAGATAGTGAAGAACGACAAGAAAATAACACAGGCCAAATGTGTCTGTGTTAACATGCATGCAGGTTAGAGGTTTTTACTGTACATGCATGTGTATAAATCTTTCTAGTCACATGCCCTATATATATATATATATATATATATATCTTGATATATATATATATATATATCTAATATATAACTTGGCCCCAAATAAATTAATTTATACAGAAATTATGCATTAATGATGGAAACTGTACGCCTGTGATTAAATTCTGCTCATAGTATAAACTGAAACAAAAAAGGCCCTAAACCTAAACAGTATTACAGTTCGAATTCTAAAATAAAATATAAAAAAAAATTTAATACACTGTAAAAATTAATTTTTGAGGTTAAAAAGAAAACAAAGAATATTGGAGTATGTTTTACAAATATATACATTTAATTTAATGTGCTACTTGTGCCATTTCTTTAAAATGATTGAAATTGTTTTGTGAAGGCTGTAATAGTAATGTTCTAAATGTAAATAAAGAACTAAATTATAAAAAAAAGTCTACATCATTTTGCAGTGAAGGTTTCTAATAAAATTGACCACGTGCACAATGACCAAGAAATGTAATCTCGCTAAAGTCAAAATGTAACTAAGCGTTTGACCAGAACACAAAATGCAGTTTTGGTTTTGTTTAAGGTTTTTTTTAGTGCCACAGATGGCAGCATAAATGTACTTACGAAGATATCATGATTATGTTAAACTACAGTATGTACAACCAAGATTGGAAAATGGACATGAACTGATTGTCATGGACAACCCCGCAAAGTTTATGAAAGCAGGAGCGAGGAGGGTAGACTCACTAGAATGATATAGTAATTTAGTTGCAACTAGCTATTCTGTATCACAAAAACAATGATAATAAAGTAATTATTGGTTATATGCTCAAACAATGACAGCCCAAATCCCATTGTGAGTGCTATGCATGTGTCTGTTTATGAAGTGAGGATTACAATATGAGGTGGAACGTTCAGTGTAAACATTCTTTCTTTACTACATCAAACCCTATTATGGTTCTATTAGAATAAACTGTTCTGTGGTTTCAGAGCCATTATCAGAGAGGAAGTCGTCATCACATCTGTTTGGCAGGTTGTTTTTGCTAATGACTGTCCCCAATCATACTCAATTCTCTTTAATTTTGGGAACTGTTGGTCGAACAGACCCCCCCAGCAATACAGCTTTCTCCCTTGAGGTTATGTTTTTATTGCTGTGTACGCCACTGCTGGGGACAGTGCAAAACAAGGGAAGCATTTCAAGCAGGCCAACATTCCATTGAAACTGTCATTTCAGCTTATCCAGTCAGTGAAAACAATAAATCTATTTAATAATTCTATATGTTCACTTCAGCATTTTTGTTTTTGGATGGGGTACGTGAGAGAGTCTGGTGACACAAAGCGTTGAAAAAGACAGAAATGTCACATCTAATAAGGGCTCTGAAGTGTTATGTGAAACACCATACGAATGTTCTTGCAAATATGACGATGATTATTAAGAGTCACCAGACCTGGGGACCTAATTACAGGGCCGAACAAATTACGGGAGAAATACAATAAAGTAGATTAGCCTCTACACTTCCCCACCCAACAAATCAGATTTTACATTATCAGTAAAGCTGTTGTGAATTGTAATTGTATATATTCATAAATAGGCAATGAACATAAACACGAAATAAACAAATATATCCATCAAAGTGTCTTTCGGGGTTTGGGGGTAATTTGAGAAATTTTAAAAATGTTAATTTACTAATAATTTGGGAGCATTAATGTCATTTTTGGAATTTAGTTCCCTTTAAACAAGTAATTTAAAGTTTCAAAAACAAAACAAAAAAATGAGGTCCATTATATGAAGAAAAATCCTGACATGTTTTCCTCAATAACCCTGATTTCTTTGTGACTGAAGACAGATAGATATGCACTTATTGGATGACATGGGTTTGAGTAAATATTAGGAAATTTCTATTCTGGACAGTGAACTGGGGGCTTCTTCACCCATCTACCCTAATTGATCATTTTGATTTCACTCCCGGTTCGTAAAAAAAAAAAAAAAGTAAATAAAAAATAATAAATAATGTGTAAGGCTTAAAAATGTGCAGTTTATCATGTTTAAAGACTTTTATATTTTTATATTTTGTTTTTGTGGAAAACCTTATGTTAACTCAAATCATGCTTTACAGTCATTTGTAATATGTTACCATAAACATTGCCCTAAACAAAGCTCATATAGCGTATTATTTCGTAGTGAAGGTCTTAAAAAGGTCTTACATACAGAGTTCTGGCATGAAACTCTAGATGGCGCAGTCCGATAGGTCTAACTCAATCTGACCTAATGACATCATCACATGTCACAGATGATTGGTTATCTCCTGTATCGGTAGCCAATGAGCTCCTTGCTCAGCATTCAAATATATGACTAGGGCTTACCATAGCAGGTGCAGATTGCTTTAGAAAACCCTCCACCTTCCCCCAGTGCTCCACCTGTATAGATATGCTGCACTGGGGTGATTCATGTATGCTATATGGGGGTTATTTCATGTATGTTATATTTGCAGCAGCAATATTTCTTACATGCTCACAGCACCATGTTGTGGATGTACTGGAAGTAGCTGCAGCAGCAGCGTAGCAGATCTATTCCGCCAAGAACAAATACATTAACATTGCCATGTAAATTACCATGCCAATCCTGCGAGAGTTGTTATGACAGAAATTGTCTTAAATTTGATTTTTAAAAATCCTGCAGACACCCTGACCGTTTTGCGATCGCAGAACTGTCATTCTAAGGTCAGTATGCACGGTTATCTTCGTCATCAGAAAAGCATTTATTATTTTAATAGAGATGCTGCATTTGGGGTTAAGTGGTAGAATGGCGAGATAATAGGCTTTAATATGTTTAATTAAGTGGCGGTAAATCATTGCCCCAAAGATTGCACCCTAAGATTGGCGATATTAGGTGCTCGTCTAATGATCGATTTTTCTTTTTCAAATATCTATAAAATATATAAACGGCATCATATCTCTCCTCTCCCATATTTAAAACCTCCACAGCTTCGTTGCTTATTTTCATAAATAAAGAAACTATTAATTATAAAAAAACTAATTATGTTAAAGTTAAGTTAAAACTCTGTCAGTGAATCCATTCAACCATCATTTTATATAATGAACAGGATAAACATGTTGTGTGCTTTTTAAACTACACTTATAAGTGAACTTTGTGTTTCATGTCATGTAACTTTTAAAGATTTACTTCAAAACTTACATAATCATGAAGGCATTTTACATTTCAACATTTATTTTAATGTACTGTATATAATACTCCAAGATTCACAATTATCCACAGGACTTCACCAAAAGTCTCAATTTGCTCTCAATTCAATCTAATTGCTTATTAACTTATTAACTCACCCTCTCTTTTATGTTTCAGAGAGAGAGAGAGAGAGATGTGTAGTGTGTGTGTGTGTGTGTGTGTGTGTGTGTGTGCCTTTTGTGTGTGTGTGTGTGTGTGTCCTTTTTGCAAATTTTGAGCGTTGGCGGCTGGTTGGGAAGCGTGGCCATCTCCCAAGTCCACGAGTCCATCTCCGGAGAACTCCCAGGGAGAAATGATGCTTATTTCTGGAGCTCCTATTTATACTACAGGATCCTGAATGAAGAGGAGCTGGTAAGAGCACCAGCGTCCTGACGGGAAGAGAGATTTTCAATCTGGAAGAAAGTGCGGGTGATTTTTAAAGAGATGACAGTGTAGACTAACTTCTGATGTTAAGTTCCTACACAATACACTTGAAAAATGTTACAAGCCTTTCTTATTCTTCTTATATATACTACTTCAAGCCTATTTCCCACTCACTGGAAACGGTGGAAATCTGTTGAATGTATTTGTTTTTTTTTTTTTTTTTCATGGTTCATGGTTGCAGTTGTACAATATTGTGGCCCACGATGGTTAACTAACACAGGTTTTTCTTTGCTACTGCAGGATCGTTTTGAAAGCCTCTGCTTCCCTCTCTGTGAATGTGTTCTGCTTCAGTCCCCTGCGGGTGAACTTTCTAATCGCTTGCTTTTTGTAATGGGGAGATTTGGTCAGTGGGCTGCCACAGTGCTGTAAATAACACTTATTCCTCCTCAGAATTACAACGATTTTCCACAGCCACAGAATGCTGGAAGAACCAGGTGTTGGGATCTCAGCAGGTGTGAGGACAAAGCCACCCTGACACAGGAAGGTGTTTGTTTTCAAAATTGACACCAGCTTTTAAAAATTATGGTAGATACACATTAGAATTTTTTTTATTGCTTTTATTGTTTGGTTTTTTTGTTTGTTTTGTTTGTTTTTGTTGGTTGCAACTTTATTTTACAGTATGTGTACTTACGTGTACTTACAGTGTACTTACAGTGTATTTATCTAAGAAAGTTCTGGTAATACAAGGTGACTACATGGGGTAGGGGTTAGGTTTAGTGGTAAGTTCAGGGTAGGTTTAACCATAGGTATTGTAATTACTATAATAGGGTACATAGTATGTTCATGAGGAACAGGACACTGTGAAATATAAAGTGCTACCGTTTTGTTTCTATTGCTGTCATTGTTTTGTCATCACTTTCTTAGATTTTTACTATTTAATTTAAAATATAAAAAATTTCATTAATAAAGCAACATACAGTGAGGGTCCAAAACTCAACTTGAAAAAAATTCATTAATTTTTGCATTATTTTTCCTCATTAAAATTATTTATCAGCATAAAACAAGTTGATAAACCCATTTACATTGGGAACAAATCAATCAGACTTAACAATAGCCAAATTGCAAACTGCACATCCAGATTTCCTTTTTTCCCTTTGCTTTAATGACAGCAAAGCACCTCAAGCTTGACGTGACACGAAGCTTGACGATAATGTTTTCCAGCGTGATTTGAGAATGTTTTAAAGAGCCTCATGTGCTTTTCCCCAGCTTTAAGAAATTAGATTTGCAGTTCCAGATTTTCAGTGTGAACCTTGAACCTTCACCTGTATGTTCTTATAGTCTCTCATTATTCATATACTCAACATTTTGAATGTCAGCTAACTTCATCATACTGTTCTACAGAGACTATTTTAAAACCGAGTCCCTTAGAAAGCATTTTACATTATATGTCAATTACTTATCATGCCTTCTTTTTGCAATCATGTTTTTACAATGCTCATTTTGCACAGGCCTCCATTTGTTTCCTATAGAGGCACACACTAGATTGCAGATTGAGTGTTCGATCTTTCCGAGCCTAGTCCTGATAATGTATGTTCTGGCAACACGTTTTCTATTTGTGCAGTTCTCCTATCTTTTATCCTAGATGACTACTAAGCCATTTTTCTCTTAGGTGCGCGCAGACCGCGGCAGCAACATTGTCACTTCCTCAACATCAGTTGTGTCAGCACTCAAATCTCCTGCAGTGATGAAAGTGCCCCACAACCAGCAGCAATAAAGAAAACAGAGGTGTTGAAAAAAAATTAAAAAAAAATTACAATTACGCGCAGCCTGTTTGTGGATCTGCCTATTGACACAAAACAAGTAAGTTGAATTGGCAAAAGAGAAAGACAACGAAATATACAGTTAGAGTAAAGTTCAGATTAATCTAAACTGACGGGGAAGGGTTTTACAAATATGTCTGTTAACGGGTAGCCAAGTTATCGGTCGCGGTTTTGGCCTGTTGTCTATAAGATGGTTTGTAATTTGCGTTTGATTAGTGATTTTTACAGTACACGTGTTTGACTTAATCAAGCATTAAAGGAATCTGTGGATATCATATCAGGTGACACAAACAAACAAAACACACAAAAAAAAAAAAAAAAAAAAAAAAAAACACAAAACACATAGCTAAGCACATGCTTTAAAGTACATTTAGATGCGTTTTATAGCATTAAAGGAATATTACTAAAATTCTATCATTTCTGTCATGTGACTTTCTTTCTTCCATGTAGGGACAAGCCAAGAAAATAATGCTACTTATGACTTTTCTATGCAATTACAGTAGAAATTACAATTACAGGCTTGCAAAAAGATGCAAAAGCACCATTAAAGTATCATTGAAAAAATGTGGGCAGTATGACTGGTGTATGCTACTATTTCCAGTCCTCTAAAGTCATACAAAAAGCTTTTGTGTGTGGATTAGAAATTTGTGTTATTTTATGAAAATCTTTCTCCAATGAACTGTTTTAAAAGAATAGTTCCACAAAAAAATAAAAATGAACAAAATGCTGAAAATGTACTCCACGTTTCATCCAAGATTGAGTTTGTTTCTTAATTTGGAACAGATCTTAAGAAATTGAGCATTACATCACTTGCTCCACCAATGGATCCTCTGCAGTGAATGGGTAGTGCCGTCAGAATGAGAGTCCAAAACACAAGTAATCACACACAACTCAGTCTATCAAATTAATATCTTCTGAAGTGAAAAAGTTGTGTTTGTAAGAAACAAAGTCATCATTATCGTTGGGAAGTTTTTATGTCCTAATCCCGAGTTCACACTGCATGATTTTCAAAGCGTGGTTGGATCACCATCGTTTTCACACTGCGAACGACTAATCTGGGGTAGCATTCAGTTGCTACTGTGTTCACATTGCACTGTGTATCAGGAGAGGAGGTTACACACTGCACGACTTTGCAATAGAAGAATCCACCAACATCTTTGTTTGGTCCGCAAATTACATTCCACAACCAAACGCATGTGGGGGGGGGGGGGAGATGTCGCGAACTCCTCCCCAAATTTCCCCGCTGCCCTGTATCTTGCTCTCTCATTGGCTATAGGTCATCAGACCGATGTATTGTTCAGTCAAAACTCATTTCACACAGCAGGATTCTCTCAGATCACGTCTTGATATTTCACACTGCGGATTGTCACTCGCAAGAACAAGCATCGATTTGCCTCCGATTTCGGACATTTGTCTCCAATATTGCAAAACCTGTCGGCGGAGTGAAAATCAGGGCTAAAAAATCGATGCAGTGTGAACTCGGCATAAGCTACACCCTCAAAGCAAGTGCCCACTCCTCTTAGCCTGTTAATTTCCCTGTTAGCCCCAAATTCCAATCTCAAGCCAATCAGGACTTTCTCACAGGCTTTATTAGCTGCACCTGTGCCCACAGCTTACCCTGCTGCATGTAGCTGTACTGTATAGATCAGCGGTTCTCAATTCCAGTCCTCGCGACCCCCTGCTCTGTGTACATTTTGCTACTCTCTCTTTGTTAGCACTGCTGATTCAGATAATCAGCTCTCTCTTTAGAGAAATGAGCTTCAGTGCAGGAACTGTGTTCGATTGACATGGGTCCTACACAGTTGTTCATTGCTCCCTACTGCCCTGGAGGCAGGGGAAATATGTGAAGTTTACTTCCCTTTGGATAATTCATACACTGATTGCCCCTCTCCCCCGCCCTGTGCAACATCTTCCACACATGGTTGAAGTGTATGACATCATATTACCTCGATGAAATAAATACAATATTAAAATTCACGTCTCGCCACACTATCAGTGCACTTTGAATGGAAAAACATATACGTTAAACCCCGAGACTGGGAATTATAGTGGAATATCCTGTCATAATCCACTTCCCAGGGGGCACTTTCGAACAGAACAAACATCTGATCGCGATAAGAGAGACACATACAAAATAGGGCAAGAGCAAGGGTCGCGAGGACTGGAATTGGAGAGCAGCTGTGTGTAGAGGACAGTGAGTTGTAGGTCTATATAGCTAATTTAAGCCCTTCAGTGCAACTTGTGGGTGAATTTTTTTTGTTTTTATAACTCATCCGTTAAAATTTATATTAACGCATTAAAGTTCTGAATAAATTTAAGGGCGTGGTCATTTTGTTTGACAGCTGGATTGCCGCTGTTTTCACAACCGTCGAGCTACTGTGGGTGGGTGTGGATTCAAGCAAACCAGCTCCGCCCACATCATGACTCTTTGGCAGAGATTGTCTTAAATATAGGGAGAATCGAGGGTCTGTATTTCTTGGCTGTTGGAGAAAGCGTACATGAGTCAACTTGGATCACGTGTGCCTTAATCCAACTGTATCACTAGTCCAGACCCTTGATGTCATTTGAATTTTAGTCAGAGTTGTGTGACACTCAATGCATTTTGTTTTCACGGTTCACCATAGGAATGCAGTGAGAATGCCGTAAGCTGTATCTCACCTGTTTGCAAAAGTCCCTTCCCCCCACTCCCCCCAGAATCTTATAAAAAGCGCCATTTTTGATTCGGTGAAACTACCAAAATAGACACGATCCAAAGTACTTGCCAGCGCAATAATATATGTTGGATATTCAGGGAGTGGCACGCTGCCAAGATGGCGATGACCGGCTCTTGCCCAACTTTGGGCATCCTATATTAACTCTTCAGAAACCCTCTTGGTGACGTGGCTGGGGACACTACTTCCATGTTACTTTACACCATTTTATGGTTTTACTCCTTTCATTATGTTGTTCCTGTGTGTTCATAATTTACCACCAAACCACAGGCACACACACACTCCTAAGACAATGCTTACACGACCTTACTCCACACACATACAAAATGCTTGGATGTGTAATAAGAGACTCCTATACCTGATTTGGATAGACTGGACCTGTTGTGCTACCGACAACCACACTTGCTTCTCAGAAGCTACACTCCCAGAAAAAAAAAGGTGCAAAAGCTGTCACCCGGGGCGGTACCTTTCAAAGGTACACTTTTGTACCTTTTATGTACTAATATGTACACTTTAGGTACTAATATGTACCTTTAAGGTACCAATATGGACTCTTTAGGTACAAAAGTGTACCTTTTGAAAAGGTACCCAAGAGTGACAACTTGAGTACCTTGTTTTTTTTCTGAGAGTGTAGATGATGCCTAAGAATTCCAGCTTCCTTCTCTTCTAATTAAACCATGCGGCTTCTGGCCAAAATTTCAGTCCTCTATTCATAACATTGCTTTCTCCTCAGTGGAAAAATAATTCTTCTGAATCAGAAGAAGATTTCTATGCACAGATTAAGCATCGTTTCAAAGCAAAAAACAGTCCAAAACAGTTATTAAATGAATATTGGTGGATTTTGATTGTGAGAAGATGACAGGAAGATGAAACGTTTTCACTGGAGGAAGCATTATAATGGATTATTGACTGGTGGTTTGGTGTGAAGCAATGGTTACAAATTAAAATGCTTTATTGAGGGATTTTTTTAAAACAAACACACAGCTTTTTTCTTCATAAGACGTTAACTGATGGACTGGAGTCGTGTGGATTTCTTGTGGATTATTGGCATGTTTTTATCAGCTGTTTGGACTCATTCTGACAGAACCTATTCACTGCAGAGGATCCACTGGTCAGTAATAAAATGCTGATTTTTTTTTTTTTTTTTTTTTATTTTTTTAAGAAAAAAAAAAGGAAAGGAAAAAGGTACATTTTCAGGGAAATTTTTTATTTTGGGTAGACTATTCCCTTAAACCACAGAAACGCCCATGATGTTGTTATTTTGTAACTAAAACAAAAACTCTTAAAAATACTAATTGAAATAAAAAGCTGAAATCTAAATATTAGCAAAAAAATGAAATATATAAATATTAGCCAAAAATTAAATTGTTGCTCTGTAAACCTTAACTCTGAAATAGAATAATTTTAAGATGAAGGGATAACAATCTTACTAAAACTGAAATAAACGCTAAAGCTAAATAAAAAATTGTAAAAGCAAGAACTAATAAAGAAATGACAAAATCTAGTTATTTTTAATAATTTTATTTATTTATTTTTTAAATAAGGTTAAAAAATACAATGAAAATAAATTAACGTATCTAAACATAAAAGCCTTATTCAAAATATTATAGCTATCTAATAATATATCTATATATATATTATAATATATATATATATATATATAAATATATATATATATATATAATATATGATGTATGTTAATTTAAAAAAATTACTATACATATTACTGAAATAAAATTGCTGTCAGCCAGAGCATTGACTGAATTGACCGACTTACCAATAGCCAGATTAAAACAATAGACAAATTGCAAACTCACATCCAGGTCTGGCTCGGGTAGATATGGAATGTCACCTCACAGTCTAAGCAAAATCCCGCCGCTCATATTTTTTCATAAAATATTCTGTTTCACTCAGAATGGCATCAAATTACAGATATAAAATTGGTCACAAATAATGTTTCACTATAAGGTGTGTTTAATCCATAACATTCATTTAATATTTGTTGAACTATGTAATACAATCACAAAATCTGTTACAGTCTGGTCCGACACTACATACTGGGAAGAGAATCTCTGATATTTTTATGCTCATAACACAGATCACAAATTCTTTTTGCTCTTCTCTGTCTACTCTGAGCGTCAGGACAGAGTAAAGTCTACAGACAGCTGAATTTCGGAACGTAGTGTAAGAGGGGGGAAATAAGCTGGATATATTCCCAGTGCAGTGAAGTCTCTGGATCTGATACCAGCTGTTACTCTGGATTTAGACTGACTGATGTGCAGAGGACACTCAACACAGCGAGTGATCTTGCGTATGTTGCAGGGGCCAAGTAGGTTGCAGGTATTTATTGTTTTAACATGGGGCGGCAGTGATGCGTTGACGAACACTGGCAATTTACACATCTCTGCAATACTCATAGACCCCAGGCCAGAGAGAGAGAGCGATGGGGACGGTGGAAAGGTCATTGGCCGAGGTGATGTGTGATGGATGAAAGGGCAAAGAGATATAAAGTCTGGGGTTTGGCGCTTGTGTAAACAGTAGGGATTCGCTCTGCCTTTTTTCGGTGTTTTCATTGCTCTTATCTCCGTCGCTTTTGGTACGTCACTACACAGAGGTCTGAATATTGCAGCACAAGACAGCGGGAAGCAGCCTTCCTGTTGATTTGGGGTTATCGAAGTTAAGTTCTGATGTTTGACAGCAGGTCATCACTACTCGCTTTTTAATGCAACCCGAAGTAGGGACATACAGGTAGCCAAGTGGTCAACCATATTTAGTCTTGTCCTGAGAGTAGCCGATCAGGAGTTAATGGTGTAAACCTGTAAAAAACGAAAGAAATGTACTCTAGAATCAGAAATCGCCTTTTGACTTCTTGGTTGACAACTCTATCCTCTTTTTTTTTTTTTTTAAACGTAATGAAATATTTGTCTTTGCAGGCTTCACAATTTTGTTTGTAAACATCCAGTAATCTCCACAACACTCCGCCGCACAATACCGCCGCTCTGTGGCTTGTTTTGAGCAAATCTTTTAATTAGGTGACATATTTAGCATCCTCCCCTGGTTTTATATCATGTCTTCCACATGCTTTTCTCTTCTACCCTTTCAACAATGCGCTGCACTTTTCTTCATGGGGTTCCTGTGAGGAGAATCAACCCCCCTAACTGAGTTTCATCAGTGTACTGATGCGTCGGGTTTTTGCTTTTACAACCATATAGAACACTCGAGATCCCCAGGGTTCACAGCTAAGATCCTATTGGGTCTGAAACTACTTCAAGCTAAGCCAGAGTACCATCTAACCTGTGAAATTAACACACTGGGCATGAGTATAGAGAGAAAAATGTAAACCTTGTAGGGCAAGTCTGTCTAAGTTATGCACAGACAGATGTGTCTTTAATTTTTTTTTTTTTTTTTATGGTATGGTTATTAGTACTAATGAAGGTAATGTACAATTTTATGAAAATTATTTCATGATTTTTTAACATATGTTATTTATACACCCGTCATTCCAAAAGTCTGGGGTCAGTAAGATTTTTTTAAATGTTTTTGAACGTCTCGCACCTTACTTCTAACGGCTGAATTGATTTGATCAAAAACTACACGTGATAAAGTGTAATATTGTTAAATATTCTAACAATCCTAAAAATTACCCTGTTCTATTTGATATATTTTTAAATTAAACATGTCTACTTAGTCCCTGTGATAAAATTGCATTTTCAGCATCATTACTACAGTCTTCAGTATCACTGATCCTCTGCTAACATGATTTGGCGCTCAGAAATATTCCTATTATAAATGTTTTATATTAATTTTTTGATAAATAGAAAATTCATACATTAAATGTTTGCCCCAATACATCACACACACACACACAAACACACACCCACTACATAGTGACAGCGAAGACAGAACATATAATGTTATATATGTATATATACACGTATATATGTGAGTATGTTTGTCTTGGCACTTAGTGTTTTTTCTATCTGGTGGGGATTTAAATAAATACACACCAAATCATGGGGAACTCGTGCTCACGTGGGGACTTCAATTAGAGGGTCCACCTGGGGAAACAAGCTTTTCTAAATATGAGAATGTATAAAATGCAGAAAGTTTTTCTTAGTAGTAGAGGTATGTTTAGGTGTTATAGGGTTGGATGTAGGGCAATGAGAATATATGGGTGTGTACAGTATAAAAAACCATTTATGACTGTGGAGGTCTCCACAAGGATAGTACAGCCAGACATGGGTGTGTGTGTATGTGTGGTACTTATTCTTTTTTGAACTTTTTTTTTTCATACAATCCAATGTAAAACTATTTTTTAATTTAGCAAAAATTTTATTATTTTTAAAACTGAAAGTCTGAGACAACCATACAAACAATAAAATAAAAATAGATAAAAAAAAGATTATTTATAAACAAGAAATGGTACATTAAAAAAAAAAGCACCCAAGACAGCTTTAATGAGGACTTTTATAATACACTTCAAAAATATTGTCCTCAAATTATCTTCTAAAATGTGGCAGAAGTTTGACAACACCAATATTTAAATGTGGAAATAATCATCATGTTTAAAATGTGAATTAAGTCACTTTAAACTGCAAAGGGGGGGGGGGGGGGGGGGGAAATCATCATTCCTTTAGGTAGTTATGTAATCTAGAAACAAGCCCTACATTGTTGATATAAGCAGAATTTGGTTTTAAGGACTTTGGGGTTTTGAATGTGTCTCTCTCTAAAGTTTTTTTGTAACTAATATCTACTACATGCTTCAGTTTCAACGTGGGCGGTAGTTGTTCGATGCTATTCACGTGTGGCTATGGGTCTCTTCCTTAATTGTTCCCTGTGTGGCCATCTCTTTCCCTCCCTTTTTTTAGAAATTAAAAAATACTTTTTTTCCATCGTCACTTCACACTCATGGAAAATTTTTTACTCTGTTGGCTCCTGCATCACTTCCTCAGCCATTTTTTCGCCGTGGCGGAACACCACCCCCCCACCAACAGCAGCCAGATCGTAGCCCCACGCACTTTTCTGCGGGCTTTGTGCTGAGCCGAAGGGCGAGACAAAATTGGCACTAAAACCAATGGAAGCAACATCACCCATCAGAAATACCCTCCAAAATAAAACTACAGGCAAATGATCCCCTGTATTTTGTTGTGTGTGTGTGTGGTTTGTGTTTGTTGTTTTGCCTGTGTTTGTGTTTGTTTGTTTTTTGAGGCTCAAGAGAATGTTTTACATGTTTCAGCACTGAGCATATTGTCCTGCCTGCTCAATCTTGCCGAGGCCAGATCACAGATTGTGGATGCAGTGGTGTCCACAATCTCCACCTTTGTACGATTTTCTGGAGAAATCAGAATAAAACAGAGGGCTCTCAACAGTTCTTTGCTTGCAGGAACCCGATGGGGAAACAACACATGTACCTATGATACAAAAGTGTGACAAAAATGTCCTTAAAATCTAAGGACAGTGATGATTTGGTTCCTAAGATGTGTCTTTAATTTCAGTGGGTTTCATGCTCTTGGCAGCCAGTAATTCGCTGACACAAAAGAGGGTAGATGCTGGCACTAAACCATGTTTATCCTTGCTGTGATTCTATTTTTGAATACTGTTGGTGTATTTGTGGTACCACTGTGTAGTTGATTCATAGGTGTTCAAGGATGAGGCAGTCAACGCAACCTGTCGTTTTGGCATTCTGCCTAGTTTGCGCTGCTTCTAACTATCAGATCAATCATGGTGCCAAAATACTGTAGGTTTGATTGGACATGCAGCCCTTGACATCAAACAAAAAAATCATAGCAAAGCATTTTCTATGCCTTTTAACACTCGATAGGCTTTCTTTATATGATTAGGCGGTTTAGCATCGGCATTGCTAGCCCCGCGGGAAAGATACCATACCACCTCGTACCATTGGCAAAGGCATCTTTTTCCAGTGATAGTTATTCAAATTGCCATGTATTTGCTTCCCAAGCAAACAAATATGTGATCATATTATCGAGATGCTTACCAGTTGTTTTTGGAGCGCTCTTAAAAGACCATGAACTAAATGTATATTTCTCGATTGTCTGATGTTTCTGACATCGTTAGGATTAGTCGCCAACAAAGGTATTCATGTTCTTCTAGCTGCCATCAGTCAATCCAGCATGTTGTTCTGGGGAAATTGATGGCCCTTAGAACAAAGATGCCAAATACTTCTGATGGGTAGCTCGCGCTTAAATCAACTGAGATAAATGTGAATGCTCACAGACAGCTTTAACAGGTATCGTTGAACCTAATATGCAAGATTACACTGTTCTCCTAATATTTGTCTGATAATAAATCCAGTAACTTGTTTCTTACTAATTTTGGGGATGCGGATTCCAAAAAAAATTCGTGCCTGTTTTGCCTTGAGCATGTACACTTTCTCCTGAAATATGATGCTTTTGAGCAACAACCACTTATAAATTGCATTATACCTGAATCACCATGAAAATCGGCCACAAAGCACTATAATTGATATTTCCTCTGAGCCAGATTTTTTTTTTAATTTTTAGACAATTTTCACATGTTATGACTCTGACACATGCTACTTCTGATTTCACTTTTACCACTTTTCTTTGCAGTTGATAAGTTAAATGGGTGATTATTATTTGATTATTATTATTATATTAATTTTACTGCTTTGTACATACAATTATATAATTTGATAAAATATTCATTCTTAGTTGTTAAAAAAAAATAAAAAAAATACATGCGGAAAGTTTTATGCTATTCTTTAACTCAGCATCACCAGATTCGGTAATATTTTTGCAAATCAGTGCGCGAGGAGATCAAGATGCCAGAGCTGTGTTATGTGGTTAGTTGCAATTTATTGCATTTACAGTTAGCATAGTTTTTTCCTTCTCTCTCACAGAACCTTTTCATCATAAGCCAGACCGAGGTAGCGGCCCATTTGCGGGTCACAAACACCCAAGAGTGAGAACGTACTGACAATCAAACAAATGATTTTAAAATACAAAAGTGTCCTTTTAGAAAAAATGTCTGCCACAAAGCCAGAGCGTGAAACCACGTGGATCTTACAAACGAGCTTGGACAAAAACCCGCACTACCACGGTGATGGATGCCACATCCAGGTGAGCGGTTAAAGTGTATGAGAGATCGAGGTTGCGGGATAGGGATATATGAAATGTCAGAGAAGCAAGGGACAGCCTGTAGTAAGCTTGCGTGAAACGATGCAAGGATGCGTTGGCTGTTAAAAGATTGCTGTGGATAGTGTGGGCTCAGCGGCGAGAACGATTGTTGGCAGCAGACTAGGCTTTTTTCAGCATCAATAATACCGGGAATGGATTTGTCAGGAGGCAAGGTGTGTCATTAAGAAAATGTGGCATGTTTTGGGTGTCATGCTTGCGTTATGTTTGGCTCATGTCAATGTGCTTTTCTGTTGGATCGGATTGTGGATTACCAGCCAGTTGTGAGTCACAGTTCTGATGTCATTAGTTTCATTTGCCAGTCCCTTCCATAAAGAGACTCGTGAGAAAGAGCAGTAACATGCCGTAAATGAAGGGCACTCTTCTCTGCTGAGGTCTCTTCTCTCTTTTTTCACCCGTCTTATCGTGTCTATATCCCACCCCCATCCTCGGTAGTTTCTGGACGCTCCTCTATGCTCTAACAACCGCAAAACCACTCTCGCAGCTGAGCCGTTCCCTAAATGTCCATACCCCCATGTGTTCACTCACCATGTCGAGTCGTGAGTGTTAATGCACATCAGATAAAGCAGTAATATATGGCTGTATCCCAGCATGCTGAAATTGAAGCAAAATCAAACCTACCTGGACATCAGGACAATGATGTAAAGCTTGGTGTGAAGATATAAAGTGGCGAAAACATGAGTTCATTGATTCTCATCCATTTATCCCCTAGCTGGCACCACCACTCTGAGTTCTGCTTTTTTGTTTGTGTCTGTCACACAGTTTTATTGAGTTTTCAAGATATAGTGTCATATATAGATATAATACTAGATATTATATATATAGTATGGCCGTATGCAGGATCTCCTATAGAAACGTATCTGGTCATTTAATCTTTTGGTAACATCTGGGAAACATATCATCTAAATTAAGTCTATGTTGACACCTGATGTCTACTCATATAGTCTCAAAACACAACAGAATAAGACAGTAAACAACGAGAAACTCACCTGTATTCAATCAGAAATAAATCTGTGAGATTGCGATTTGAGCTTGTTGCAGCAATTTGAATCTGTCCACATCTAAAATGACGATGAACTGATTTAGCATAAAATCAATATCATCAATTGGCTATGCGCATGTTTTTGGACACGGGCTTTGTGGGTTTTCTGTCTTGCTGTAATTAAAGCCCTTGTTGTTATATTCTGTGCTTGAAGAAAGACACATAGTAATACAGTGTTTTTTTTTCTTGGTATGCGGCTAATTGTTGAAGGAAAAGATTGCATCTGTCCATATGAGCAGGAGAATGATGGGCGAGTTAGTTTAATGAAATGTATTTAAAATATGTATTACATTACATTTAGCTGTCATTTTTGTATGTGTTAGTGATATGAAGAAAGAAATCTAAATGTAAATTAGTAATTGAGTAATATCGCATGCTATGAGAGACATTGTCTTTAGTGCATGTTTATCGCTTATTCTGTAGATTTGAAATACAAAAGCAAGTACGATAATGTTTATTGCTCATGGATAATCCTAATATTTACTTTTTTTCACCTTCGGCTTAAGTGAGCTAGGATTGACGTCACAAAGATCAGTACCAAGTCTATCACGCATCAGTTTGCTACTAGCCAGGGTGAATAAATGGCTGTCATAAGTTTGCTATTTTTTCACTAGACTCTATGATTGGATCCATCAACGGCGGCGGTCTAACACGGGTTATAGTATCACCACAAATGAACATTATACACACTCTGTCATTACACTGACTGCACCGCTCGATGTCAGTCCATCGGCTAGTAAGAAATGTGTTCATCATTGGAACTGTAAGGAACGTGGAGTTGTCTTGAACGAGTGCCGTGAGTCTTCGCTATCGCATCAACACAAACACACAGAATAT
Source organism: Cyprinus carpio (assembly GCF_018340385.1). NCBI lineage: Eukaryota > Metazoa > Chordata > Actinopteri > Cypriniformes > Cyprinidae > Cyprinus > Cyprinus carpio. The sequence goes on along the minus strand of NC_056585.1, from coordinate 12,611,882 downwards.
GCGCAAGTTTATGTAATGACTCTGATGAATCACAATGAATGATATCACGGCGAAATGATGTTATATGGCCATTATTAAAATTAATGGTAGACACTGATTTCTGCTTTTTGTGATCGAAATTACAAAAGCAACGGGAGCGTTCATGAAAACTGAGGTTAAACCACGGCAGATAAGTGGACAAGTCGCCTACGTTTAATGTCTGCTTCCCAGACCATTTAGAGCTTTGAATGAGTAGACGTAGTTGCCATTGACTGCGCGATATGCCGGCCAGAAAGCATCTCAGACTTTCAGTCATAAAGTATCTTATTCGAGATCAGCTCGCATTGTTACTCCAGGAATTTAGTCGAGTGTTTTGCGGATCGCATCACGATTTGGTCTATGCAATCAGAATCCAAGCAAAACTCCGCAATTTTCGCAAAAAGCATATGCAAATTTTCATAATTGACACGAAACTTTTCTAAAGAATTTGGGCAGTTAGACTGTGTCATTCGGGATGTCATCGCAATGCGCATTCAGTCAAAGAAACCGGTTGTTTCTCTCAGTTGGATGGAAATGAACAAGCCTTGTCGTCTCATCATGATTCCGATTTACAAGAGCCACAAGTACAATTGGAGTAAACGAATCAAAAGAGCAGAACAAAACAACGCTACTAATTTGGGCTATGCAGTGCAGGCCATTTATCTGCTCGAGCGGAGCACGTGGGGGGCGTAAGGATCTTGATCACGTGCCACTGATATACACGCAGCGCTGGGAGGAGTACAATGTGATGAGGAAGCAGCAGTCAAATTTGCCACAGAATCAACATCTCTCTTAAAGATCTTGTGAGAAAGCATCTCAAAAGTTCGGCGCTATGTGAGATTTGGGTTAACAGCTACAGGTATCAGAAACAAATGCCACTGATGTGGAAACCAAGGAAAAAACCATTGTTCAATAAAAAACACAAATTCTCCACCACCGCCACCCGGTGCACCACTGAGTTTAAGCAGTAAAACTACAGGAAAAACTAATGTTTTCAAGTGTTTTTAAATGCTTCACACAACTTTTCCAAGCACTTCAAAGCTTAAAGTATTACCGAATTTGAAAGTTTTTTTTTTTTTAATGTGAAGATATTTCTTCATCTTTCATAGGTTTCCCCCATGTATAAAACAAAAAAGTTTCATAATGTAGGAAAGCAAAACAATTATTTAAAAATAAAAAAAAAGATTACCACTAGTAGATGGCTGCAGAAAAGTACTTATATGCCATTTCCACTCCCTAATATGTACATTTTCGTAGTCATTAAATTATATTTAGACATTATGAATGACAGTAATAAAAGTACATTTTATCAGATGTAATATATTTATTATATCTGTAGAAGTCTGCTTCAAGATCTGGGAATCATCTGCTGTGTGCTCTGATAAAATCTCAGAAGCAGGTTTTACATGCGTTCTAATAAACTGTCTTATTTGACATTGACAGAAAAGAAAACATCTTAGAGACGTACGTTGCAGATGAACAAAAGCACTCTTAAAAATACATCTTGCATAAATGAGCAGACATTAAATAGGATGTCTCCGAGATGTACATGAACTTTACTGTCAGGTGATGGAGGCCCACCTTCTGTAGAACTTACATGGCACTAGTTCTGGTGTGTGTCAAAAACGTAGTCTGGAGACCTACAGTGGTTCTCGAGAGTCAGAAAAAGTGTTCAGTGTTAGAAGGAATGTTGTCTATGGTTATTTTCACAAACCAAAACAATAAGAAAATGCCGGAAATATCACGCAAATTTTGAGAAAAGCAGCAGCAAAAAATCAGTCATTTTAGGCCGCAAAAATCAGAAAAAAAAGTTCCGCGAAATCCTGGAGGGACTGGATTAGTGTTCACAAAGAGGAAACAAAAGGTCTTAATCGGTCTGAAAACACATGAGGGTGGAGTAATTAATGACAGATTCATTTCCATTTTTGGGTGAAACTAAAATTTAAAACAATGAAAAGAACCTGTTTTGGTGCTCAGTGAAAACTGTTAGGTATTAAAAATATACAGTATACTATCAGATATGCTCACTGAAATTATTACAGGAACAGAAGAAAAAGCTGTGCTGCTCTACTTCTTTTTTAGCTGACATATGACGTTAGCTTGCTCGCTTAAGTTAGCTACTTGATTCTATGGACAAAATGATTTTTTAAAGGGGATTTATGAAATAATGTTCAAGTATTAATCACTTTTTATTGCCAATGTGTGAACAGCATGTAACAAAACTTTTAAAAATGAGAGCATGCACATATTTTACCTTTATTCTACACCGCTGTTTCTGTTCTCGGTTAAAATGGTCTGTTGAGTTCCTGGTTCTATGAGGCCCCTCCCTCAGTGTCAAATATTCAGTCAGGCTCAGATTGGTTAGCTGGCTCAGTGTGTTGTGATTCTCTAAACGCCACACCCCTTTAACCATTATGGGTAGTTGCATGTTCCTGAAGGCAGGGTTTATGTGAACATCCAGGGTTAGTGATTTCACAAACCCAGGAAAAAGCTTGTTGTAGTCCTTACCAGCTTTTTTTGTAGTCCTTAAACAGTGATTTCTTTAAAAGAAAATATCTCCCTTTGCATTGAACTTTGAGCATTGTATAACTTTGCAGAAGTTGTTTATATGCTCTACTACACCTAACTAAAGTTTAAAAAAATTAAAACTCACAAATAAAACCACACCTTTAAGCTAGTCAAGTTTATACTATCAGATACATTCTTACAAAATCAGTTCAAATCACATTAATGTCAATTTACCAGGTGGATGAGAATACTTGAGGTGTGCTCAGCAAGATTTTACAGTGCAGGTGTGCAGTTTGATGAACTGCCCTAAATGGCCAGATCTCCAGCAAAGCCTATAACATGTCTGATCATATTTCAATACAATTATGCACGTTAGCTTTATATTTGGAGGTGAAGTGTGTAATTTCTGTCCATCTAGCTGCACCTAAAGGAATTGCATAAAAAAATACTGCTTTCAAACAGGTTTCCAGAGCACTCCCCCTCTCTGTTATTTGTTGACCAAATGTATTCGCATGTAAATATCATTCATTATAACTAAGTCTTGATTTCATTAAAAAAAACATAAAAAAAAACTTTTTTTATGGATTTTTAATAATATTATGAATATAATTTTTCTTATACATGCAGGCTTGGTAACATCAGCAGAACAGAAAAAAAATAATTTGAAAAGTGGATAAAGCTTTTATGTTTTAATGAAAGATTATAAAAAAATTTATATTACCTTCAGAACAATGTGCACTGATGAACAATGCAAAATTTGGCCGAATTCACTGTACAAATAAATAAAATTAATATTCACAAATATCACATTTTTTTGATGTGTGCAGACTCTTAGGACAAGCCTCCAAAGTCGTATTCTCTTCACCATCATAATCAATCTAATATATATATATTATATATATATATATATATATATATATACACTCACCAGCCACTTTAGTAGGTACACCTATTCAATTGCTTGGTAACACAATTTGCTAATCAGCCAATCACATGGCAGAAACTCAATACATTTAGGCATATATATATATATGGGTGAAGACGACATCAATATCGAAGTTTAAACTGAGTTCAAACCGAGCATCAGAAAAGGGAAGAAGGAAGAAAGGGGATTTAAGTGACTTTGAACGTGGAATGGTTGTTGGTGCCAGATGGGCTGGTCTGATTATTTCAAAAACTGCTAATCTACTGGGATTTTCACGCACAAACCATCTCTAGGGTTTACAGGAGAATGGTCCAAAAAGAGAAAAATATCCAGTGAGCAGCAGTTTTGTGGACGAAAATGCCTTGTTGATGTCAGAGGTCTGAAGAGAATGGGGCAGACTGGTTAGAGATGATAGAAAGGCAACAGTAACTCAAATAACACTCATTACAACCAAGGTATGCAGAATACCATCTCTGAACGGCAATACAACACGTCGAACCCTGAAGCAGATGGGCTACAGCAGCAGAAGATCACACAGGGTGCCACTCCTGTCAGCTAAGAACAGGAAACGGAGGCTACAATTTGCACAGGTATACCAAAATTGGACAATAGAAGATTGGAAAAACGTTGCCGGTCTGATGAGTCTCGATTTCTGCTTCGACATTCAGAAGGAAGGGTCAGAATTTGGCGTAAAGAATATGAAAGCATGGATCCATCCTGCCTTGTCTCAACGGTTCAGGCTGCTGGTGGTGGTGTAATGTGTGAGGGATATTTTCTTGGCACACTTTGGGCCCCTTAGTACCAATTGAGCATTGTTTAAACACCACAGCCTACCTGAGTATTGTTGCTGGACCCTGTCCATCTCTTTATGACTACACAGTGTACCCATCTTTCTGATGGCTACTTCCAGCAGGATAATGCTCCAGGTCACAAAGCTCAAATCATATCAGACTGGTTTCTGAACATGACAATGAGTTAACTTTACTCAAATGGCCTCCACAGTCACTAGATCTCAATCCAATAGAGCAGCATTGGGATGTGGTGGAACGGGAGAATTTCACATCATGGATGTGCAGCCGACAAATCTGCCAGCAACTGTGTGATGCTATCATGTCAATATGGACCCAAAACTCTGCGGCATGTTTCCAACACCTTGTGAATCTATGCCACGAAGAATTAAGGCAGTACTGAAGGCAAAAGGGGTCCAACCCGGCGGCACTAGTAAGGTGTACCAAAGTGGCCAGTGAGTGTGTGTATATATATATATATATATAGATATATATAAGATATATATATCTATATATATATATATATATATATAAATATAACATGCACATGACATGAAAACTTGACATGAAAGAGAAGCGCATTTAAACATTTCTCTCTAATTAATAATGAAGATGACAACTTTAATTGCAAACTTCTAGCTGGTTTCTTCACTCAAAACACATGGAAAGCTAATAGAATTCTGTAGTCTCCATTATTTTACCACATATTCATATGTGATGTTACACTAGAGTGCCACCTCTAGCTCATTATGTATATTATAAGCTTTTTTCTCACACACGAACAACCTGTGAGAATAAGGCCGGTGAATACGCCACCAGCTGCCCACAGATCATACTCTATAAACCAGAGTAAGAGTGCTGATTGAGGATAAGGTTTTGCTTTTTATAGCCAACTAAATACGGCACAGTAGCTGATCCTGGATCAGCTCGAATCTGATGCTTTATATAGGCTGTGATAGTGACAGACTGGAGTCATTATGCATGTGTAGTGTGTCAGCTTGTGTCTCATTATAATATCTGGGCAATAAAAAAAAAAAAAACAAGAGTTAATTAGCTTTTCTTTTAACGGTTAAGAACGGTTACCATCGAATGTGGGACCAGGATGGAAACCAAGCATGTTCTTCGCAGGACAGCACGCACGCGCACACACACACGCATACTACATCGAAGACTGTCCCGTCCCAGGTGTACAGGAGCTGCGTGTGGTGGTGTCCTACTTCCTGTACAGTGTGACTGTACCTTGGCTTGTGCGCGGAGCGTGTGTGTAACTACCGCGTTGCGACAAACACTGACCCCATTTCAATATGCTGTAATGTTGGCAAGCCCGTATAAGTTTGTTCTTTTTCGAGAGAGAAGGAGCTTTTAATCTTGTAATGCAAGTGGGTTCAATTATAAACCAAGAACGCCAGAATTCAAATTTGCACCTTTTAGTTGCCAAGATAAATAACACCTGTCCCCCTAAGTCAAAGTTTACCACGGGCAAGATCGGACGTGAGCATTGCAGAGTAAAGTGAGTTCATGCGCAATGCTGCCACTACATCACCAAAGTGATATTGTACAAACGTTCGCAGGCAGACTTCTCTTAAGTGCGCTCGTGAGTGTGTTGCGCGTCGGACACACGTCCCAGTTTTGGCACTAAGGCGAGTGTGTAGGAACCCAGCGCGTCCTCTACTCTCTCCCCTCTAACCTCCTCACAGCGAGACGCACGATTCCACATGATGCTTCACCATATGCTTCTCTTAACCACTGAGATCGGGGTTGGATGTAGGCAATCCATCGGGCGCAGAGCGAGTTCTGGATTTGGATGCTTCGCTGGCACGGCTTTGCGGGTGATGGTGAAGCGCATCTTGCGCGGTGTTTGCGCACGATTCCTCGATCTTTCCTCGGGACGTTTGGCGAAGGGAAATGTGAAGAAGGCTTAAAGAATGGCATGTAAACATGGTTTCTGCCAAGAAGGAGGGAGATGGTGACTGCGATGTACCCCACTTCTATTTCCACTCTCCTCTACTTTCTGTGTGTGGCGGCTTGGTGAGTTCCAACTGGATGTGAGCGTTACGCATGGCATCTTTACGCCTCGAGGTTACAAACGACAAACCCGGGCGTCTTTGAACTGTTTGTGCAGTTGATTGATACGAAAAATAGGCGTTTATTTCATGTGTGCGCAATGTTAAAATGCTACAGTTTGCTCTGTGTTGTTTTTAGCATAAAGAGAATATCTGGACAGATCAGAAAGGATGAGAAATTATACCCGGAAAATTTCACACGCATTCTGGACCGACTTCTGGATGGATACGACAACAGGCTCCGACCTGGATTTGGGGGTACGTGCCAAAATCTTCACAATCATTTGGCCAAAAAAAAAAAGCTCACGTTGCTTTTAAAGCTTCTCGCGCAAAACAAGCTCTCCAAATGTTGTGTTTTTACGCAGGTCGCATGCTGTTTACCAAGTGTTGTTTGTTTGGTGAGGGTTGGTGTCCTCTGAGGGGAGATGGAGGTGTAAGCCAACTCCAAATGTCCTTTTGCTGCCCACTTTCTTTCTCTGCTCTCCATGTATCTGTTATCGGTGCCGTTTGGTCCTTTAAGCGAGTTTAGTTATGTAATCGCGCCAAGGAATCCGCTTAATGCACACATTTTAAGTAGGAAGAGTACAGATGTTCGCCTGTTTGCGTAAACCGCTCACTTTGCCCACACTCTCCTATCTTTAAACAGCGCGCATCAGCGTTTTAACCTGTTTTGCGAAGCCAAATTATTCGCTGCTGTGTAAAGGTTGGTCTTGAGCGAATAACGTTGCTCTATTTTTGAATACAATATCACGGAAGATTTGACTGTGGTCATTGTGCTTAAAAACTTCAGAATTAACCTCTTAGAGTGTGCTTGGAAAAATTTAAAAATAGCCCAAAAAATAGCCCCAAAATATCTGGATATTAAACTTCGCGTGTAAAATTGAACACTTTATGTCTTTATTTATAGCATGAAAAAGCAAAACCGCATATTAGATTATATGATGCTTTAGAGATCATTAATTTGTCTGCATGCAAATTGTTAGAAATGGAATTAAATATTTTCAGCCTAGAAACATGAGCTAGTGATTTATTAATCATTATATAATATTGATTAATGACTTATGGATGAAAGTTACTATATAAAGAAAAACATCAAGACTTGCTGCACACATCACAGTTGCATTTCCTTTCCCTCATTTAATTTTTTAACCCAAAGAAATAAATAATCAAATCAAAGACTGTGGTTCTCTATGCGTAATGCCAGGATGTGATTGGAGCTCAGGGAATGAAGCTCTGGTTTTTTATGTAACTTTAGTGAAGAGGCAGAGAGCACATCTCTCCCAAACAGAGCAGCACACACCCACCTTCACATGACAAGAGCTCTCTAGCGGAGCTAGATCAGGCTGGAGGGGCTTGATCAGCTCTCAGCTAGATGGTGTGGGTTCACAGTTCTAGTAGGATCGCATGAGTTTCCCTTGCCAAAGAATCCATTGCTTCAGAGATGATAGATATCAGGGCTCGGGTGTTAGTCTCTTACCACTGGCCTTGTTGTTGTCGTCTGATTGTTGCACCATGAGGACTTGGGTTTGAAGAAATACACTTTTCAAAATATACTGTTTTATGTAATTCACCCAAAATTGAAAATTCACTCTAATGTTGTTACAAATCTGTTATTATTTCTGTGGAACATAAAAATAGCAAATTTGGATCACTGGTGCATATGAAAAAAAGCACAAAAAAAATTAGTCCATACTACTTGTCCACTATATTCCAAGCCCTCCGAAATCAGTGGCTTGAAGGAAAGATTTTTTCTTTTGTAAATGATAAGCTAAATTTTGAGTTACTGTTTCTCATAAAAGCTGTCTTATGGCTTCAGATGACTTGGAACATAGAGCATGAGTCATGTGGACTATTTTTTCACATTTAAAATATATATATATTTTTTTTAGTTTTTTGGAACTTTCTAGAGCATGACTAATCACTACTGAAAAGAGGTGCAGGATTTACAGTACTTTAAAACAAATTTCACAAATATTTCTAACAATTCTCAGAAATTGCTACATTTTGCACATAATAACAAAGAAACAGCAAGTAACACTAAATTAAATGTGAAATTTTGAAGACTGAATTATTATTTTCTTGCAAAATGCACTGCAGTAATCATTGTTTTATTTACAACTCTAAAATAATAATAATAATAATAATAATTTTTACTAATAATAATTTTTACATTGCATGAACTGTATTTAAAATAAAAGCTGTGTGAAAATCTTCCTTCTGTGTTTCAATAGAAACAAATGAGATAATTGTCCCGCAGTAAGCGTATAGATAAAGTGAATGTGAAAAGCAGCTTTGGTATGAGAAATGTTTCATATTGAGACCTTTGACTTGTGATTGCATACGTTGGTCTTTTTGGCAAATCTGCACGGTTTTAGGGACTGTTGAGATCTCTTTTAAATCTCTAGAGGAGATGCATCTGAAAGCTGGAGACCTAAGAAACCTCCTTTTACTCTCAGTTTAATCTCCTTTGTGTTGTAGAAACATTTGAGATATTAAAAAGATCTATTTTTTTTATTTTTGTGTGCATTGGACTGAGTGAGATTGTTCCTGTCTTTCATATTTCTGTAGGATTCATGGTTGTCAACTTGTGAGAGATGCTCAGAGTTTAAACTTTGTTTAATGACAGATGATCCGTTTTCTTGTGTTTGACTGAAGGCACTTCTCTCTCAAGTGATTTACTCAAGCATCTATCAGAGAACCTCTAGAACATTAAGAGTTTAACCCTCACAAGTTCAGCCAATGAGACGGTTCAGTGATATCATGTGATTTAGAGCTTTGAGTGCCTGAGTCTGTTTTCAGTGACACTTTATTCTTTATTTATTTGTTTATTAATTATTTCATTTTTCTCTCCACAAGAATTTGGTAAAAGTAGATAAATAAATGAGAAATGGTTTCAGTCAGAGAAAACCGGGAAAACTGAAATCCAAACTGACGCTATTTCCTTTCCTAATACAAAATCCTGGTCATATTGTGAAGTACTTGGCAGTGTAGGTTTTTAAGAAAGAAATCTGTATAATCTACCTCAGAATTAACTTTCCTTTTGGCTGATGTCACATCCAAGATGAAGATGAGTTTCTTTCTTCATCATTTGGAGAAATTTAGCATTACGTCACTTGCTTACCAATGGATCATCTTGGAATGAATAGGTGCCGTCAGAATGAGAGTCCAAACAGCTGATAAAACATCACAATAATCCACAAATAATCCATGATTCCATCTATTAACGTCTAGTGAAGCAAAATGCTGTATGAAAACAAACCCATTGCTACAATGTTCTGAACTTCAAACTTTTGCTTCTGGATAAAATATGAGTCCTCTATCCATAATATTGCTTTATTCAGTGAAAAAGTCAGTTTTTATCAGCTGTTTGGACTCTCATTCTGACAGCACCCATTCACTGCAGAGGATCCATTGATGAGCAAGTGATGTAATGCTAAATTTTCTGAAGAAACAAACTCCTCTACATCTTAGATGGCCAGAGGGTGAATTTTCCACAGATTATCATCTTTGAGTGAACTATTCCTTTTAGCCAAATAGCTGTTTAGGTGTTGTTTTAGACTACCATAATACTGTAGGTAATGCACCAAGGAGTTGTTATCTAATGCTGCTTAACATTGTCATAAAGGTTATGCAGTATTAGCAAATAACTACAGATTTTCCACTCCGCTATGACTCACATTTAGCTCTGATTCCATTCTGATATGAAACACACACTATCATCAAATAAGTTCCTGATTGATCAAAAAAGACCTGCCCAGCATTTTTTTCTCATTTAAGAAGGCAAGTGAGTCGAGAATGTGGGTTCATGTTGACCTGAGAGCAAAAAAGCAAAAGCAATGCTGTGTTAATCCATTTATTTATTTATTTATTTATTTATTTTGGTAATATCTGGTTTGGGTCACATCCATAGATCACATACGTTTTGTGCATTTCTTTCAGATCAGTTTCTAGTCATAAGAGGTTTAATGTGATTCTGATTTCTGTGTCCGACCAGGTCCAGTGACAGAAGTGAAGACCGATATTTACGTCACAAGTTTCGGCCCAGTTTCCGACGTGGAGATGGTGAGTGCTCTGAGATGTATATGATTATGTGTGAACAGGTTGGATTTGTGTGAGTACATGTATGTGTGCACAAGCAGCTGTTATATAAGGTGTCATATCCATCCACTGAGATATGATTAAAATTAATAATTCAGGCAGCTTGCCATTTAGATCAGAGCAAGGTATCTGCTTAGTCAGAGTGAATCAAGTACTGTGTGGCAGAGGTTAAAATATATATATAAAATTTGTGATTGAGTCAACAATTTCAGCAGGTATTTTTTTCCCTGAGAAGAATATGAGGTTCAGCACCTCGCACAAGAGCATAACAGCACTAAATGTGACCAAACTTACAGTGTTTAGAGCAGATTGGCACCTGCAATATTAAAACCAGCAAAAAGGAATGCACAAAATTCCGTATTGTTATATGTTTCCAAGTGAATATATTCATATAATATTCAGCTGGTTTTCTCCAGTAAACTGAGAAAAAAAAAAGTCTAGAAACAATTTTCACTCCAATAATTACAAAAAAATAATTACAAAGAAATGTCAAGCAACACAACACAAGTAGAAAAAAAGAAAGAAACTGTATTTAATTGTAAAACATGCTCCAGCAGTCTTTGTTTTATTCACAACTTTGAAAAATTCATATTTACAGTGGACTTGATTGGCTTTTGAAAAAATCCTATAATATTATTGGTGAATGTTATTTTTCCCTGCCCACACAACCTTGTTGTGTTACAGTTACAGGGGTTTTTTTATTTAAAAAAAAAAAAAAAAGAAAGAAAGAAAATTTATGCTTGAGAGCATATTGAGACCCTAGACTTTAGATTGCATACTCTGGTATTTTGAATAATCTGCACAGTTTGAGACATTTCTTTAAAAAGTAAATAGGGTTCATGTTCATTTATTTATTTATTTATTTACAAGGAAATTCTTTCTTGGAGGAATTTGATTGAAAATGTTTAAGTTCATGTTGAGACCTTTGACTTGACTAAATTGCATACTTTGGTATTTGCATACTTTTTGATGAATCTGCACAGTTTGAGAAAATAAAATAAATAGGATTCAGTTTGACTGTATATAATTGTATCAGTAAGATTTTTATTTTTAAGTGTTACAGTGGATTTCTTACAAAAAATCTCTTTATTGGAAGAATTTGATGAGAAATCTATGGTGCCCGGGAGCTGACGTGATCGGTTAACTTAGTTTTGTCGTGGCCCCGACATAATACCTCATGGGAATGTGATAATATATTGTGGCCATGAGCTCATTTTGTTGATGGAACGACATTTTTTTCTCGTGGCCACGAGTTTAATGCGTAAACAAACCTGTGTGACCAAAGCAACCTGGGATTATCAGAGATGGATTCATTAATATTTTATTTTGAATTAAGAAATTATTATATTTAATTACTATTTATTATATAAATTATTACATTATTAAATTATTATATTAACCATAGGCCTTGGCTACCGGACTGTATTACATGCAATATTTCATTTTATTTCGGCTAGTTAATAGACCGTAATTATAAACACTATAGTGTTTCGTTGAGGAATTAATCATTCACATAGTTTAATTTGTAAATGAAAACACAACACACTCATTTATCAGCACACATAGGCATAAATACAATCATAAAGTTTATTGGCATAATTGTCAGGCATTTATTTGCAAAATATATGGTAGGCTAGCAAATTCTAGCATAATTATACAAAAATGTTACAAAGGTAAAAGCAATACACAAATTGAAAGGGGAAATAAGCATATATAATAATAAATATAAAATATAGCTCTTATAAGTTAATGTAATAATAATAATAATAATAATATAATGATACAAATATTAAATTAAATGTTTTAATTTAATAAAAATGTTTTATCTATCTCTGATAATCCAGAGTTGCTATGGTCGCGCAGGTTTGTTTACGCATTAAACTCGTGGTCACGAGAAAAATATGTCGTTCCCTTGACATAAGAAGCCGTGGCCAAGAGAAATGGATGTCGTTTGCTCAAAATTGCATGTCTGGGCCACGACATAAGGATGTCGTTAACTCGACAAAATGATCTTGTGTTCACAACATAATATCAAGTTCCCACGAGTTAATATGACGTTCACACAAACTAATATCTCGTGGCCACGACTTAACATCACGTTCCCCCGAGTTATTATGACATGGCCACGAAAAACTAAGTGAACTGACCTTGTCAGCTCCTGGGCACCATAGAAATCCTTGAGTTCATACCGAGATTATTCTAAAAAGTAAATAGGGTTCATTTTGATTGTTTTTAAGGGTTGCAGGGGAATTTTTCAGGAGCACAATTTGTCAGCATGAGGGCAAGTGTTTGTTTAAGTGTGTAGACAGTGGTTTTGCAAGATTATGGTGGATTCTTATTTTATTTCTTTTTTTATTGAGAAGTTGCTTTTTACAGAAGCACTCTAATGAAGCATTCTGTCAGGAGTAAATCAGATTGATTTGCATGCTCTTTTGACTGCTCTATATCTGTACCTTCTTCAAGGAGTACACCATGGACGTGTTCTTCCGCCAGACGTGGGTGGATAGGCGGTTAAGGTACGATGGCCCGGTGGAGATCCTCCGGCTAAATAACCTGATGGTGACCAAAGTTTGGACCCCTGACACTTTCTTCAGGAACGGCAAAAGATCTGTGGCTCACAACATGACGGCACCCAACAGACTCTTCCGAATCATGAAGAACGGCACTATCCTGTACACTATGAGGTACAGCACGCATCCGTCCAGTCCTGAGTTCAATTTACGCTGAAAAGAGTTTGGCAGACTGTGTTTGCTCGTGGGTGACTGACGTTATGCCAAGTAGGATGTGTTCCTGGATCATCTTTTGTTGGTCCTGCAACAACATTTGTGTTCAGTGGAAAATTGCCGGTTGATATGAATGTTGTTGAAGCCTCAAACGCCACCCTAAGGATAACAGTACAATACTAGCTGTTTGAAAGAAAAGGATGTTGATCCAGGAACATGTCCTAATTGGTGAAAAGAACTTTGAAGGTGTTGCTGGACATCACATCCTCAATATTATAACCATTTTATCTGTGTTTTTTTCACAGGTTGACAATAATTGCAGAATGTCCAATGAGACTGGTTAATTTCCCGATGGATGGCCACTCCTGCCCTCTCAAGTTTGGCAGCTGTGAGGATTACACTTTATATGTTGATTTTTTTTTTTTTTTTACAGAACACTAAAGCATGATTTGAGACAGTATTTCAGAGTAAAGGAACATGGCAGTTTGGAGTGAGGAGAAGAACATTACTTATGAAGTGTTTCTTGAAGAGCACTGAAATATTCCCTTCTTTAAAAAATGGATTTCTCTCTCTCTTCACTGTTAGATGACTAAACAATTCATACGGGAAAAAGAATTGATTATTTAAGGGTTTATTTTAATTGACTCTACAAATTCAGAATTGAAGTTCATCTATATGCTTGTGTACTTCTAAAAGCTGACAAAATGTACTTATAGCATGCAAATTTAAAATTCAAAAGCTTTCAGGAAAAGGCCAAACCTATTGATAACTTGTTTGAATTTAATTGCATTTGTTTTTGTCCCATCAAATGCTTTCTAGAATGCAAATATCACTTCATCTTAAAACACACCAAAAACAAACATTGGAAAGGTGGCTGATTCAGAATACTATTCTGAATTGAGACTGTGTTTGTCAAAACACGGCTGTGTTCAAAACAGCACACTGCACATACTATTTCTATATAGTATACAGTATACATTACCATTCAAAAGTTGGAATTTTTATGATTTTGAAAGTAGTCTCTTATGCTCACCAAGGCAGTATTTATTTGATCAAATACATTAACGCTGTAAAATACAATTGCATTTTAAAATAGTTTTGTATTTGAACATATTGTAAAATGTAATTTATTGCTGTGATGCAAAGCTGAATTTCAGCGTCATTACTCCAGTCTTCTGTGTCACATGATCCTTCAGAAATCATTCTAATATGCTGATTTGCTTTTCAAGAAACATTTCTTCTTATTATAAATGTTGATAACAGTTCAAAAGAACAGCATTTATTTGAAACATTATAAATGTCTTTACTAAAACTTTTGGCCAAATGAGTGTATCTGAATAAAAATTGTAATTTCTATACCAACCCCAAACTTTTGATAGATAGTGTATACAGTAAATAGAATGTGTATTTTATGTGTAATAGCTGAATTGCTTACTACATTTCCCAAAAAAAAAATAATAATAATAATAATAATAATTATAGTGTTCAGGAGACCATACTGCATGGGATACTGCTTCCCACAATGCAATCTGCACAGCTTGACTTTTCAAGTAATGTTACAATTTAAAAAATATATTTCTTAATAGTCAGACTCTCAAGTTTTGTATAAATAAATAAATGTTTATTTAAATTGAAATAGCATGCAGTATTCAATGTTTACTGCATAGTATGTACACTGCCAGTTTCCCTGGCTGCTAGTTTAAACGCTGAACAGTTCTTCATCTAGAATTACTTTTTCACAGTTGGCTAAGTAAATGCAAAAATATACATATATAAATATAAACACAGTATATAAGCTACAAGTTTAATTTAAAAGCAAATACCTAGAGGTCTGAAAAGCAGCTCCTCTCCACAAGGAGAAATTACTTTTTCCTCCAAGTGTGTAAATACAGGGTTGGTTCATAAAACTGGTTCTAAAAACTGAACAAAGAATCTCCATATCAGCAGGACTGTTCGTGACAGTCGGTCAGCAAAAATTAAAACGAAAACGGGAAAAAAAGTTCAGGAACAGAAAGAGAAATCTGAAAAGAAGGCGTAATCTCAAATGGGAATATGTGGCAGGTGGGTAGGGCTCTTTTATGGAGACTGCTGGAAGATCTGGAGATAAAAATCAATCCAGAGAGCTCCTGCTTGCGCATTGTGACATTGTGATGGAGGACGATCTTGATGTTTTGGTTTTTTAGTGGTGACTGTGCTAATGTGCTGACGGATATCTTGCTCTCTCTTCTTTGTCTTCTTATACATCTTTCTGTCCTTTCTCTGGGCCGGAGGGGAAGCATCTAGACAGAGAGCTGTTCTTCCCCTGTAGAGGCGAGAAGGTCACCACAGCTTTCCCTCCTGCCCTGGGACATCGCAGACCTATAACAGCTCTCGTTTTCATTTTACAGTCTTTCCTTTACACTCTGATACAGTTTTCTGCTCCTCTCTCATGTCATGTCATTCTCTTTTTTCTGTATTCATGTATTAGTGATGTTTGCTCGGGTCACTATAAGAGTAAGGATTAGTGATTTTACTGTTCAAGTACTAAACTTTAAAAACTGAAATTGTAGTATCATTATCAAAGGCTGCAATTTAAAAAATAAATACATGCGCTGCATGTTTCAGAGTGAAGCACCGCACTTTGTTCGTTTACACACGCAGCTTGTGATCTGCTGTTTTCAGTCTCTTAGTTTGTAGTAGAACTCATCTCTGCGTCTGCTCTGAGTTTGGGTCAAATTTTTGAACACAACGTACACCAACCTTCTTCCCAAAGCTTGTTATGGTTCTTGATATTGTGATCTGGTGTTTTCTCTTATCTTACTAGTTTCAAATGTATTGTCATAATTATAAAAAACATTGTAGCACAGTTTTGCGATTTACTACACTTCCTTAGCCCTGCGTTCCTACTTTTTGCCATAAAAACTTGACATTGGTTTAATATTTGAAAATGAAGTGATTAAGGCAGCTATAAATATTGGTATTATAATTTTATAGTTGTAATGTAAATTAATATAATATTTATTATAAAAATATTATTATTATTATTATTATTATATTTTTTTAAGTACTCAGTTTATTATTTTACAATGAAATATTTCAATAGTAATAGGCCCTATTTATTTTGTTTAATATTTTAATTTAGTAATAAAATTTTATAATAAACAGAATAATAATAATAATAGTTTTATTGTACAGTCAATTATTATTTATTGTCATATTGAAATACAATTATAAAAGTGTTCACAAAACTGCACAGTCCTAAAAACAAACACAGCAAACCTTAAGCTTTTAAGAAAAAAAAAAAAAATGTAAATCATATTCATGATTTTTATTTTAAAATATGGCGAAACTCCTTATTGCATGAATTCCTAATAAAATAACTGGATTTTGCCTGTAATGTTTATGTTAAATGTAACTCATTGATTATCTTAGTAACCACCAGTATTATTTTATTAATATTGATTATATACTATTGCAGGTTTTTTATTTAGTTATTTATTTTTACATTTTATATGTAATTGTGTTGTGTTTTGTAATTTTTACTAGCTTTTTATATGTCTAAACAGTTTTTATTCATTAGTATTTATTAGTTTTTGTTTTATTTATTTTGGTACTTCAAGTTATAAATAGGTTATTATTATAGGTTATATTATATATAGATAGGTTGTTATATTAATTTAGGTTAACATTCATTTTGTACAAGAAAATGATTTTATTTTAGTTCATTTAAATAACCCTGGCAACCAGAAACAAAACATAAGCATCGTGACAGAAACTTTTGTGCTGACATGTTCCAGTCTTCAGAAAATAGTTTGTAATTATACTCATGTTTTACTGATCCATCTCTTTCTCCCGCATGGGTTCGTTCAGTTTCCTTTGAAAATTTCTGTCATGCCCAGCGTGACTTTGGAACAAAACTTGCTTAGTCTCTCTGTCCCGTCTCTCTTGTCCCTTGCTCACTCTCTTTCTATTTTCATGGGGTTGTTGGTGGGTGTCTTGGAAGCCTTTCCTCCGCTCTATTTCCCAGTGTGTGGGGGTTCAGAAAAAGCAAAGGAGAAAGAGACAGCAAGAAAGAGAGAAAAAAAAGAGAATTAAGGAAGATAGAGATGATGATGATGATCTCAAAGGAGGACAGGAGCACAGGGAACATGCTGACGGACTTCTGGATGTTCAGTCAGACTCTACTCCGAGAGCGTGAGCCGTTTGATGTATGGATTTCTCCCCCATAAATGAAATCTGTCTGATTCCGAGCAGGAGAACATCTCAGCGGATCTGATTTCTGTGTCAGGATGATTGTTCTGTTTGGCTCGGATTTGAGATTGGCACGCACAGTGGAGGAAGTGGGCAGCAGTGAAGAAAGATCAGTGTCTAAGCGGCGACCGTTCGACCCTGAGCTCGAGGACTAATACGCACAGTTCCATGCGTAGGCATACCCAGAGGAAGATTTATTGCTCAAAGATTGCTCTTTCATAGCTCAGGAGATGTAATAATGTTCTTAGAAATGTTTAATTGAAGTATTAACTCCTTTATTTCCTTTGGTGAAATAAAAATAGCTAAAACGAGACAGTTGTTGATATAGTGGAGTTTGTTCTTCCTGTTGCCAAACTGCAGCAGTTTTTGGAAAGAAAAATCACAAATGAGATCTCTTTAATATCTCATTTGTTTCTTCCTAAATATTTTTGTCTTGTTTTTCAGTACAAATATCTAAACATTCTTAAATCAAGATATATTGACTAAAGAAGTAAAATGACTTAAGGTATTATGTCTTGTTTTTTTAAAAAAAATGCATCCAAATGAAGAAGGTTTATGCTTAAAATAAGAAGAAAAAAAATCTTTCAGTAAGGTTATAAAAATAAACTTAAACTTCAAGGGTGCAAAATATATATTTTTCTTACTGATAATTGGCAGATAATTGTTCTTGTTTGGAAGCATAAACGCACTTAATTTTGATCAGATTTTTTCAGAAAGGAAAACGTAATATCTAAAGTAATTTTTACTTCTCTAGTGGATGCATTGTCATTTAAAAATGTTTAGATATTTGTACTGAAAAAAAGCAGCAGGAGTGTCCATTTACTCTCTTTTTAATCACATTAGTCTTTTTAATTTCCACTGGGATACACACAATGCCACAGATATGGTCTGATTGTTAGTGTTATACACATATATTCACATATATTCTATATACTGTATCATGTAGGGTCTTGTTATGACAGCTCTGTTTTGTGTGTCAGATGCCTACCCAAAGACTGAGATGATCTACACCTGGACCAAAGGCCCGCAGCATTCTGTGGAAGTCCCACCTGAATCGTCCAGCCTGGTACAGTACGACCTGATCGGACAGACTGTGTCAAGCGAGACTGTAAAATCTATCACAGGTACAGACACATAACATACTCTCACAGTGACACCAACATTTTTGCTACAAATATCTTGCAATATACAGGATACCACCGTTCAAATGTTTGGGGTCTGTAGGATTGTTTTTGAAAGAAGTCTCTTATTATTATCACCAAGGCCGCAATTTGATCAAAATAACTGTGTGAAATTCAATTTAAAATAACTGTTTTAGCTGCATTTATTTAATCAAATACAGTAATACTGTAAAGTATTATTACATTTAAAATAATTGTTTTGTATTTGAAAATATTTTGAAATGTAATTTATTGCTGTGATGGAAAACAATTTTCAGAATCATTACTTCAGTCACATGTGTCACATGATCCTTCAGAAATCATTCTAGTGTGCTGATTTGCTTATTATTATTATCAATGTTGAAAACAGTTGTGCTACTTCAAATTTTTGTGGAAACATTGTTTTAGGATTCTTTGATTAATAGTAAGGTCCAATAACAGCATTTAAATTAGAAATCTTGCATTGTAAATATATTTACTGACAGCTTTGATCAATTTAATACATCCTTGCTGAAGAAAAGTATTCATTTCTTTCAAAGAAATTGTACTGACCCCCCAAACTGTTGAACAGTAATGTAGTGCTTGCAATGCTGAAGTGTATTGATATTTCTCAAACACTGTGGTTGGGATTTAGTCTAAACACCAATCTCTATATATTACATTTCTGTGTTTAATTCAGGTCACAATATATACCTCATTTAATAAAAAAAAAAAAAAAAAAAAAAGAGAGAGAATCAGTTTGTTTTGGGGTTTTGTAATGTTTCATTTATTTAAAGTATAACAGTTTTTTATTGATAGAACTTTCAGCATTAAGGGCAATGACATCACAATTTTTGCATTCTAAATTCTTTCTTATATCTATTTTCATATTAGAATGATGATTGGTCAAGTTTTTTTATTTTTAACCATTTATAGCAACGTGTCCAAACCAGTCCTGATCACATGACAGGACATTTTGTCAATTGCTTGGGTTCTATCTATGTTGTCATCCATCTGTAAACCACTGGTAAATAAAATCTCCATAACCATATATTAAAAAAAAGCTCTGATTGGATGTTGTTATGTCACAATATGCAGCACTTTCACTTTTAGTACAACAAAAGGCCTTGTTGCTGTCAGGGGCGAACTGGCCATCTGGCATACAGTGGGGAAAATACTGATTTGATCCCCTACTGATTTTGTAAGTTTGCCCACTTACAAAGAAATGAAGGGTCTGTAATTTTTTATGGTAGGTTTATTTTAACGGATAGAGACAGAATATCAACCAAAAAATCCAGAAAAATAAAAAATAAAAAAACACATTATATAAAGGTTAGAAATTGATTTGCATTTCAGTGAGTGAAATAAGTATTTGATCTCCTACCAACCAGCAAGAATTCTGGCTCCCACAGATTGGTTATGTGCCCATGTGGAGCACAGATTAAGAACACTTTAAGAAGTTACTCATAATGTCAGCTCGTTAGGTGTATAAGACACCTGTCCACACAATCTGTATCTTCCATTCCAACTTTTCTCATCACCACTGGCAAGACCAAAGAGCTGTCAAAGGATGTCAGAGACAAGATTGTAGATCTGCACAAGGCTTGATTGGGCTACAAGACCATCAGCAAGAAGCTTGGTGAGAAGGAGACAACAGTTGGTGAGATTTTTCGGAAATGGAAGAAATACAAAACAACCACCAATCGGTCTCGGTCTGGAGCTCCATGCAAGATCTCGCCTCATGGGGTAAGGATGATCATGAGAAAGGTGCCTGCAAGGTCCCCCTGCTCAAGAAGGCACATGAACCGCCCGTTTTAAGTTTGCCAAAGAAAATCTAAATGATTCAGAGAAGGCTCGGGAGAAAGTGCTGAGGCCAAATAGGACTAAAATTGAGCTCTTTGTCATTAACTTGACTCGCCATGTTTGGAGGGAGAGAAATGCTGACCATGAACCCATGAACACCATCCCTACAGTCAAGCACGGTGGCGGAAACATTACACTTTGGGGCTGTTTTTCTGCTAAGGGTATAGGACGACTTCACCGCATTGAGGGGTAAATGGCCGGGGCCATGTACTGCAAAATCTTGGACGAGAACCTCCTTCCCTCAGCCAGAACACTGAAGAGGATTCATGGATGGGTCTTCCAGCATGACAATGACCCGAAACATACCGCCAAGGCAACAAAGGAGTGGCTCAAGAAGAAGCACATTAAGGTCATGGAGTGATTTTGCCAGCCTTTAGACCTCAATTCTATAGAAAATCTGTGGAGGGAGCTGAAACTTCAAGTTGCCAAATGATAGCCAAGAAACCTTAAGGACTTAGAAAAGGATTTGTAAAGAGAATTGGATCAAAATCCCTCCTGAGATGTGTGCGAACTTTGTGACCATCTACAAAAAAAAGGTCTTACCCCTGTGCTTGCCAGCAAGGGTTTCTGCACCAAGTACTAAGTCATGTTTTGCTTTGGGATCAAATACTTATTTCACTCACTGAAATGCAAATCAAATTTTTTTTTTTTTTTTTTTGGTATTTTGTCTCAATCCTTTAAATTAAACCTACCATAAAAATTACAGACCCTTCATTTCTTTGTAAGTGGGCAAACTCTTACAAAATCAGCAGGGGATCAAATAAATATTTTTTCCCACTGTATAGGGCATTTTCCGGGAGGGCCGACACGCTGAAGGAGTATCAAATGAGTATCAGGGAAGCTTCGTCATTTCAGGGTTATTTGTGTCACGTTGACATTACTTAAATTATTTGAATTTAACTACTTGAATTACTTAAAGTGTTAATCCTGCTTCCTGTTTGCTGTGCTGCTGGTTTGATGATGATGCTGGTGATCGTAGCTCCGTGTAGCTTTGTTTTTCTGTAGAATCTTACTATTACTCTCTCTTGTTTAAAGTGATAAAATATAACTTAATTCCCACCATATTTCTAATATTATCTATCAATCTAATCTGATTAATTTGATTGTTCGCTTTTATTCTAAATCCGCGAGTGCAGCGCACCTGCAGCGCGTTAGCATTCGTTAGCTTGTCATTAGTGTTTCCATTCGTGCCTATCGCTGTTTTCTTTTCTCATCTCCTCTCTCTCGCTCCGTTTCTTTTCTCTCTCACTCCGTATTTTTTTCACAACTTCATCAAACAACTCTGGTAAGAATCATTCGTCAATCACGGTAAGTAATGGCTTATCCTGCTATTGTTATTTGCACCGCTTGCCACATGTATAGGTTATCTCTCTCTGTTGGCAACGAGGGATTCACATGTGATAAATGCAGGGAATTAGTTAGGCCGACAGAGAAGATTTTAGAATTAGAGACATGCATCCAAACTTTAATTGAGGACAGTAAGAATGTGAGAGCTCTATATACGGCTTTGGATGCGACTTGCTCAGGGAGTCCAGTACATTGTTTGGTTCCGGTAACAGCGCCTCTGCAGCAGGACAACTGGGTGACTGTGAGGCGGCATAGTCGCGGGTCTAAACACCACTCTTCTGTTCCGATCAAAACATTCAACAGGTTCTCCCCACTCAGTGAAGCACCCACTGAGAAACCTGATGAAAGTGCTCTAGTTATTGGTGATTCTATTGTACGGAACATGAAAATAGAGACACCAGCCCCCATAGTCCAATGTTTACCGGGAGCCAGAGCGCCTGACATCTTGGCAAATTTAAAAGTGCTGGCTAATGCTAAACATAAATACAGTAAGACTGTTATTCACACCGGCGCTAATGATGTTCGACTTCGCCAGTCGGAGATCACTAAAAATAACATTAAAAGAGGTGTGTGAACTTGCAAGCACGATGTCAGACACTGTAATATGCTCTGTTCCCCACCCTGCCTACCGTGGTGATGAGATACACAGCAGACTGCCATCACTCAATGGCTGGATGTCTAAGTGGTGCCCGCAGAATAACATAGGTTTCATAGACAATGGGATGAGCTTTTGGGGCAGACCTGACCTGTTGAAAAGAGATGATCTTCATCCCTCCTGGGGTGGTGCGGCTCTTCTCTCTAGAAATATGGCACATAGTCTTAGAGTTTGTACTTGACTAACTGGGGCCTAGGTCAGGAAGCAGACAGACTGGCCAAACCGACTGTCTGCTAGCCGCCTCACGTCACAGAAGTCAGTTAATTCTCAGCACATAGAGACTCTTTCCCCTAGATATCACACTATAGAGACTGTGTCTGTTCCCCGAACTAGAAAATACAAAAAAAACATACCAATTTAAGGGTAGCAATTTAACTGAGGTTCAATAAAAAAAATAAATAAAAAAAAAACAGATGCAATACGGATAAACAAATGATAAAGCCTGGCTTATTGAATATCAGGTCCCTTTCTATGAAAGCACTTTTTGTAAATGATATGATCACTGATCATAACCTAGATGTGCTCTGTTTGACAGAAACCTGGCTAAAACCTGATGATTACATTATTTTAAATGAGTCTACCCCCCAAGATTACTGTTATAAACATGAGCCACGTCCAAAAGGTAAAGGGGGAGGTGTTGCTTCAGTTTATAACAATGGTTTCAGTATTTCTCAGAGGGCGGGCTTCAAGTATAACTCAATTGAAGTTATGGTGCTTCATATAACATTGTCCAGAGAAACAAGTGTTACTGATAAATCCCCTGTGATGTTTGTACTGGCTACTGGATACAGGCCACCAGGGCATCATACAGACTTTTTTATAGAATTTGCTGATTTTATATCCGAGTAAGTGCTGGCTGCAGATAAAGTTTTAATTGTTGGAGATTTTAATATCCATGTTGATAATGAAAAAGATGCACTGGAATCAGCATTTATAGACATTTTGATCTATATTGGGGTTAGACAACATGTCTTAGGACCTACTCATTGTCGAAACCATACTCTAGATTTAATACTGTCACATGGAATTGATGTTGATGGTGTTAAAATTATGCAGCCAAGCGATGATATCTCAGATCATTATTTAGTTTTGTGCAAACTTCATATAGCTAAAACTGTAAATTCTTCTTCTTGTTACAAGTATTGTAGAACCATCACTTCTACCACAAAAGACTGCTTTGTAAGTAATCTTCCTGATGTATCCCAATTCCTTAGAAAACCTCAGAACAACTTGATGATGTACCAGAAACTATGGACTCTCTCTTTTCTAGCATTTTAAATACAGTTGCTCCTTTACGCTTAATTAAGATTAAGGAAAACAGTCTGACACCGTGGTATAATCAGCACATTCGCACCCTAAAGAGAGCAGCCTGGAAAATGGAGCACAGCTGGAGGAAAACATAACTAGAGGTATTTTGTATTGCTTGGCGGGAAGTAACCTATCCTACAGAAAAGCATTAAA
The DNA here is from genome assembly GCF_018340385.1 of Cyprinus carpio. NCBI lineage: Eukaryota > Metazoa > Chordata > Actinopteri > Cypriniformes > Cyprinidae > Cyprinus > Cyprinus carpio. The sequence goes on along the minus strand of NC_056585.1, from coordinate 12,588,064 downwards.
AACTGCTGGATCTGATTACTTTTCGTCTCTTTTAGAAAAAAACAAACATAACCCCTGGTATTTATTCAATGCAGTGGCTAAATTAATGAAAAATCAATAAATCTTATTCCTTAGAAAGCCACGTTTCTAGCATTTGTAAAACTGCATTTTTCCATCTCAAAAATATATCTAAATTACGACCTATGCTCTCAATGTCAAATGCAGAAATGTTAATCCATGCGTTTATGACCTCAAGGTTAGATTAGTGTAAAGCTTTATTAGGTGGTTGTTCTGCATGCTTAATAAACAAACTCCAGCTAGTCCAAAATGCAGCAGCTAGAGTTCTTACTAAAACCAGAAAGTATGACCATATTAGCCCAGTTCTGTCAACACTGCACTGGCTCCCTATTAAACATCGTATAGACTTTAAAATCTTGCTTATTACTTATAAAGCCCTGAATGGTTTAGCACCTCAGTATTTGAATGAGTTCTTGTTACATTATAGTCCTCCATGTCCGCTGCATTCTCAAAACTCTGGCAATTTAATAATACCTAGAATATCAAAGTCAACTGCGGGTGGCAGATCCTTTTCCTATACAGTGCCTAAACTCTGGAATAGCCTACCTAACATTGTTCGGGAGCCAGACACACTCTTGCAGTTTAAATCTAGATTAAAGACCCATCTCTTTAACCTGGCTTACACATAACACACTAATACGCTTCTAATATCCAAATCCGTAAAAGGATTTTTAGGCTGCATTAAATAGGTAAACTGGAACCGGGAACACTTCCCATAAAACCCGATGTACTTGCTAGAAGAATGGCATCTACGCTAATATTAATCTGTTTCTCTCTTATTCCGAGGTCACCGTAGCCAATCTGTATCCAAGTCAGTTGGTCACTGTAGTCATCCGGATCCAGTACGTATCCAGCCCAGATGGTGGATCAGCACCTAGAAAGGACCTCTACAGCCCTGAATGTCAGCGGAGACCAGGACAACTAGATGAGCCCCAGATACAGATCCCCTGTAAAGACCTTGTCTCAGATGACCACCGGAACAAGACCACAGGAACCAGTTGAGTCCTCTGCACAATCTGACTTTGACGCAGCCTGGAATTGAACTGCTGGTTTCGTCTGGCCAGAGGAGAACTGACCCCCCCGACTGAGCCTGGTTTCTCGCAAGGTTTTTTCTCCATTCCGTCACCGATGGAGTTTTGGTTCCTTGCCGCTGTCATCTCTGGCTTGCTTAGTTGGGGACACTTCATTTACAGTGATATCGTTGACTTGATTGCAAATGATTGCACAGATACTATTTAAACTGAGCTGAGCTGCATGATGACATCACTGAATCAATGATCAACTGCCTTTAATTGTCATTTTGCATTATTGACACACTGTTTTCCTAATTAATGTTGTTCAGTTGCTTTGACACAATCTGTTTTGTTTAAAGCGCTCTATAAATAAAGGTGACTTTTTGGGGCCGATACTTTGGCCCATCATGCAGGGACAGCAGTGCATTGGTTTCTCTTCTGTACTGTACTGACAGTATAAACACAATCGCAATGTGAAAGTGTCTTGCTCCGACTACACAAATATCCCACCACACAAATAAACATAAACAAATATAAAAAAAAGTAAATAAACAAAAAAAACACATATAAACAGAAATACAACAAAGACAAAATATCGATAAAGACAAACGCAAAGAGGAGAGAACAAACGCTTCAACAGAGAAAATACTGTAATGTTAAAGGCAGAGCAAATTCACTGTCCGCAATTTCAAAAGACTTAATTTGTGGTGGAGGTTTATACAGTAGGAATGTATCTGTGAAGGAAGAGTTTATATGGCATTTTCTTTTCATCTTACCTCCGAATAGTACATATTAAAGCAATATTTATTAGAGCAGCGCTTCCGTGTTTACAGGAAATGCTATATTGGAGCTGTTTCATAAGCTCCACCTGCTGTCAGAGGGTGAATTTGCATTTTTAGCATAATTTCACAAATTTAAAATCAGACCACTGTTTGCTTTAAATCTTGTTATAGTACAATCTAATTTAAATTAATATAAATAAAAAAAAAAAAAAAAAAAAATTAATAATAATAATAATAATAATAACTTCTCATGCTACACATATGTAGCATTTTCGTTTGGACTGTGATTAAAATGCAGTGGTTGCTTCTAATTTCAAATGGCTACAGATTTTTTAAAGCCCAGTTCAGCCTGTAATAGAGAAAATGAACAGCTTGTTCATGTGCTCTTTCATTGTTTCTTGTCTCTTGCTTAAAAAAAAAAAAAAAAAAAAAAAATCAGCAATCAGTATCAGAATCAGCCCATTTGCTGACAGTCTGAATCGCCTTTGAAAAATCTTAATCTGTGCATCTCTAGTTTTTGTAGATAGCCTTTTGTAGACAATTAGTTGACTGACTATTAACAGCAAGTTAAGAGCGAGTGAGCACACTGGTCCACTTAAACTGGTATACACAGTAGGAATACACACACCGTGTTAGTGTGTGTGTGTGGGTGTGTGTGTGTGTGTGTGTGTGTGTGTGTGTGTGTGTGTGTGTGTGTGTGTGTGTGTTTGTGTGTGTTTTGAATGTCAGTGTACATAGATGGGTGCTGTCTGACTGGACCAATTCTTATTGTAGTGGTGGGCTGTTGGGACCAAAAAATGCCAGGGTTGATTTTTTGTCCCAGTCCAGCCCTGGCTGCTGTAAACTTACCTTGTTGTGCCTGGTTAGAACAAACTGTTAGTCTTAATGGTTGCCCCTTTCACACATAGTCTTTACTGGTAAATTACCAGTAAATTACCGCTAAGAGATCATGTGTGAACATGACCTTTTTTATAAAACAACAGTAAATTTGTTCTGGCAACTTACCGGTATGAGAAGTTGTAACATTACCAGAAAATTAACGGTAATGTGCTCTGTGTGAACGCAGCACATTATTACCGGTATGAGTTCAGAACACGCAGAAAACAGACTACTACTCTCCAACAATAACAACATTACGACGCTCTGTTTATGGAAGTCAAAGAAATGTCTAAAGTCATCTAATACGACCTCTCAGGGCCAAAAGCGCTGCATGAATTTGAACATTGACACAAAAATGAAAACATCCGTAAAAACACTGACAGTCTAAACCCCTCCATGTTTACAAACACAACACCGGGACGCGCAGCCGTTTAGACGTCATTTCCAGTTAATGAAGCCACAGAATTTTCCATTATTTTGCAATTGATGTGTGAATGGTGCTTTACCAGAAAAAAGACGGAACATCCTTACCTGTGTGAACGGCACATTTTTGTATTTACTGGTAAAGTCTTTCAGGTAATTTTACAGCAATTTACAGGCATTACTGTGTGAAAGGGGCTAGTGGCTCTGTGTGAAACAACATATTTAATTGACACGGAAATCTAATCTTACCGTAAACTCAAAAACTGTTATTTCTTTCTGTAGATGCAAATCTAGTTTTGTTAATACTGCTTACTCTAATTGAAAATGACATTTTAAACATCAGGCCCCCACAGATGTTATGCCTTAACCGTTTGTCCTGTGTGCTACAAATACCACAAGCCTTAAGTCCATCTTATCAGTGTGCACATGTTCAGAGACACCTGGTCTGTGTCCGAGTCACCTGATCAAAGCATATGGAGAATATCTGATAACAACGTAAACTAGATTAAAAGAAAACCATTTTTGCTCATGCCACAAGGCCTAATGTCAGCTTAAATGTTAAGGTCAGCATGAGCGCTTGCAGATAGCCTTGGTTTTTTTAGCAAGTGTGCGCCTCAGTGATACAGAAGCGGGAAAAAAACAATGGCATTTGTTTATTTATTACATCTTTTTGATCAAAATTACATAAGAGATTTGGAGCATTCAGGATGCGTTTTGATTACTGGAGCGCTGTTTCCCAATAAGGCTTTGAGCCTCATTCTGTTAAAATAAGATGAATCTGCCAGCGCAGTTTAACAGCCAGAAAACTTTGCTGTTTGCTGTCATTCTGACCTTGTTCCTTTGTGTGTCCACTCTTGGGGTAATGTTTCTGTTTCTCTGTTCTTTCAGGTGAATATGTGGTAATGACGGTCTACTTCCACTTGAAACGGAAAATTGGCTACTTCATGATTCAGACATACATCCCCTGCATCATGACTGTAATCCTTTCTCAAGTGTCTTTCTGGATAAATAAGGAATCCGTGCCCGCCAGAACTGTCTTTGGTACGTGTTACTCTCAAATCTTCTGCACCGTTTCCCCCTCTGAGCCGCCAACACCATTTTCATGCAAATACAGACAAAAATGCTGCTTCCTTCTGTCATATCTTCCTCGTTCCCTCTATCCGTTTCTCTTTCTTTATGCTTCTCTTCCTTTTTTATTTTTGTTTTATTTCATTGTGTAATTTTACAATTTTCAATATTTTCTTTCTTTCTTTCTTTCTTTCTTTCTTTCTTTCTTTCTTTCTTTCTTTCTTTTTTGCATTTTCTGTTGTACAGTATGTACAGTAGTATGATCATACGACAACTAGAGCAGATTTACATGCTCACATTCACAAGTCAGTAGGCACACTGTTGTTGTACAGTAGAGTTTGGGGTCAGTACTTTTTTATTTTTAAGAAATACTACAGGACATATTACATACTAAGGACGTATTACATTCATTAAAGGGACAGTAAAGATATTTATAATATTACAAACGATCATATTAGATTGATTTCTGAAGGATCATGTGACACTGAAGACTAGAGTAATGATGCTGAAAATTCAGCTTTGCATCACAGGAATAAATTAGATTTTAAAATATATTCAATTAGAAAACAGCTATTTTAATTTGTAAAAATATTTTTCAGTTTTACTATATCTTTAATCAAATAAATGCAACCTTGTTGAGCATAAGCATTTTTTTTTTTTACCCAGAATAAGTGTGAAACACTTGAATCTATCTTTCTGTAGGGATATTTCTGTTTGTGTTTTAGTTTGGTGAGTCTTTAGTCCTGATCCAATTACAATGCTGTGATGCCTCATGAGCTACTGAATCATAACATGTGTCACCATGTGTATCGTATCATGAGGTAATTGGCGATTCCCAGTACTATGAAAACGAGAGAGAGAGTTTGGTTTTTGTGTGTTTGTATTAACACAAAATGTGAGCAAGTGTATGCCTATTATAGTTTCACATTTCATATAAAATGTTTTTCTCTAATTCAGTGAAAGTTATTGAATCATATTTTCAAAAGATGGTTTCAGACACTGCAAATAAATGATTTACTCATTCATTTTGTCTTGTTTTCCAGTAAAATATGTAAACATTCTTAAGTGAAGATACAAATGAGTGTTTTCTGAACAGTGTATCAAAATTAGGGGGTTTTATGATTGAAACAAGAAAGAAAGAAAAAAATCAGTCAATGGGGTCAGAAAAAAAGAATACTTTTTCCATTGAATTAAGTTTATTTTTCTTACCCCACTGGCATATTTTATCTAGTTTTACATTTACATTTACATTTAATCATTTAGCAGACGCTTTTATCCAAAGCGACTTACAAATGAGAACAGTAGAAACAATCAGATCAACGAGAGAACAACAACGGTATACAAGTGCTATGACAAGTCTCAGTTAGTCTAGTACAGAACACGTAGCCAGGGTTTTTTTTTTTTTTTTTTTTTTTGAATATGATAGACAAGAAAAAGAAAAAGGTAAGTACTAGTATTAGTCTTTTCATTTTAATAACTTCTAATAATAAATAATATATTATTTCTCAACAAAAAAATACTTCATTAAAGAAAAAAACAAAAATAAGTATTATTTGTACTGGAAAACAAGACTAAAAAAACAAAACAAAATACACACAGAATGTACACACTTTTTTTGTAACATAAAATTAGAAACAAGCTCGCCATGTTCATGTCTTATTTTGTGTACAGCCAAAACCACAGCACAAAAAGAAAAGGCCTTTCTCGTGTGTGGTGCATGTGTGGAGTTGTACACTACTAGTCTCTTTTCTTCTTCGTGCTAAACTGTCCTGTTCATTTCTATAGGCATTTTAGCACCATGTGCCTGATCAGTCCTGAATACCCTTGTGTGCTGTGACCTTATCTATCTGCTTCAAACACAACAAAACACTTCTACATCCGCAGACACTCGTTCATGCTCGTGTACACTCGTGCATGCACCTCCTGTTTCCTTCCACACTTCACCTGCGGCACTAGAGATACTGAGAATAGCATGCTCTCATTCTCCACTGGAAAAATGTACCAATGACCCACCTTCAGATGGCTACTAACAGAACGGTGCGCTTGGACCCAGGCCAGAGGAGCAGATTTTCATGTCCTAGATGGAAGTGTGCTTAGTGAAGGGGTTTCTGGGTAGTGACAGAGTGGGTTTTTGATGTCCTGTGCATGTTCAGAATGGACACAGCAGGAGATCACAATGATCTGTTGTTTATCTGTTCTGGGATGGCTTCCATATTTCCCTTTCTCTACACATGGCCCTGGTGTATTTTGGAAGGTTACTGGCTTCCAAATGGCTCCATTACTAATTGTTTTTTTTTTTTCTACCTTTGTCAGCACAATGTAGTTAGAAATTAGTTTGGGAGTGTGTTTTTTTTTTTTTTTTTTTTTTTTTTTTTTTTTTTTTTTGTCTACCCAGAATGTTTAAGGTGTAAAAATGGGTCAAGATCAGAAATAGTCAAAGTTATGATGTCAGAGAACCATAATGACATATGAAGACCAATATTTGCATATCCGTGCAATACACTTCAAAAAATGATTTTCTAGGTGGTCAAAATGAAGTCTTTATGCTTAAAACACGACCAAATATTTGCCAGTGGGGTAAGAAAAATAATCTTGTTTACCCTTTGAATTGAGTTTATTTTTCTTACCCTATTGACAGATTTATATATATATATATATATATATATATATATATATATATATATATAAACCCAATTCCAAAAAAGAAATTGGTGATCCTCTGCCCATCTTGACTTCTGAGAGACACTGCCACTCTGTGAGGCTCTTTTTATACCCAATCATGTTGCCAATTGACCTAATAAGTTGCAAATTGGTCCTCCAGCTGTTCCTTATATGTACATTTAACTTTTTCCGGCCTCTTATTGCTACCTGTCCCAACTTTTTTGGAATGTGTAGCTCTCATGAAATCCAAAATGAGCCAATATTTGGCATGATTTTTTAAAATGTCTCACTTTCAACATTTGATATGTTATCTATATTCTATTATGAATAAAATATAAGTTTATGAGGTCTGTAAATTATTCCATTCCTTTTTTACTCACAATTTGTACAGTGTCCCGACTTTTTTGGAATCGGGTATGTATGTATGTATGTATGTATATATATATATATAGATATATATATATATATATATATATATATATATAGATCTAAGAATGTTTAGATATTTTGTACTGGAAAACAAAAAAGAAAAAAAAATATTTTTTTTTTTTTTTTATTTTATTTTTTTTGCAGTGTATACAGTACCTAATGTACATAAGTGTCATAGAGGGCAAGTACATTTAATTTTAAAGCTACAGTAGTGTGTTTAATTTTTGCAACACTTGCCAAAAAAGGGGGGAAGGGCCAGGTAAAGAAATTTAGAATACTGTAAAAATACTGAAATAATCATAGTAATTACTGTCATTATTTACTCATCTTTTACTATTTTCAAGTCGTTTCAAACTTGTTTGAATTTCCTTCTGTGAAAAAAAACAAACAAAAAAAATTTAATGATATAATGAAAACCAATGTTGTTTGGTGTCATTGACATCAAATCTGTCATGGTGCATCTTCAGAAGCCAAGTTCACAGAATACTAAAAAAAAAAAAAAAACAGGTATGACATGAGGGTGAGGAAATATTGACAGAATTGTCTTTTTTGGTAAACGTTTACTATAAATTTGTTACTTTTTCTGTTAGTTAGCAGCTGATTGAAGGTTGTGTCTTGCTTTCTAACCCCTTTTGTTTGTTCCATTATCCGTCTTTGCTCATTTCGGTGACAGAGCTCTCTCATTCTTCTCAGCCAGTCGCACAAGAGCACTAAAGCAAAGCTCTCACAGCACTGTGGATCCAGCAGTGCACAACACATCCAGCACCCCTGGCTAAATGTAGCCTGTGATGTACCTATTGATCACTCCAGATCGGTCTCTACGTGGGTGTCTGTGAGTGTGCTGTGATCGTGTGAAGTTTTCCAGAGAGTGTGGATTATTCTCCAGAGCTCTGAGCTCATCTTATAGGCAGTTTCACCATGGGTTTGATTTGATTTGAACCTGAGCTCGATGCAAATCCCGCAGGTCTGAGAGCCACCGTGAGCACTAGCAGTATCTGTTTACCACTGTAGCTAAGTAACTCAGGTGAGGATGTTAACTTCACTGTTTTATTTATGGTTTTGTCCTTTTCCTGTTACTTACAAAAATTAACATACATGGAACAGCACTTGTATTTGTCTACTGCAGGTGTGAGGAAAGAGATGCAAAGAATGCTGCTCACCAAACGCATTTTCTTCAGAGACGAGCAGCTTTGAGACAGGCGTTTTATAATATGATAGGGTGCAGATACAGTATAAAGAACATGCCTAGGTCATGGTTCACCCCAAATTCAAGAATTTATTTATTTATTTATTTATTTAGCTGGGTTTAATATTTTTTATAATGATTCAAATATTTTAATAAATTATTTTATTTTTAATAAAATATAAAATAAAAAATAATAATAATTATATTTATTATAATATTCAAATCATTAAAAAATTTAAATATTAAGAAAATGAAGCCTGCTTTGCATCCATGAGGTTGTTATTATTTCTCAATATTTTTTTATTAAAATGTAACATATTCTCCACAAATTCATACTACTTTTATCACTGATGTGTTATCGTTTTTTGTATTTTAATTTAAATATAGTTTATTTAAAAACAATTTGGAATAAGACAATAAAAAAACCTGACAATTAAACACTTTCCCATATTTTTAAATGTAACCTTCATATATAAATTATATATTAAATTGTTTAATATATAAATTCTATTTTTGGACCATTAGGTTGTTTTTATTTTTCAATATTTTTATATTTATATTTATATTTTTATATCTATATTTATATTTTTATATTTGACAATTAAACACTCTCCACATAAATTCTTGTTATTGTAATGAATACTTTTTCGTGATTACTAGATGATTTTCATTGCTGTAGTTTAGCAGTGTTGTATTTTTACACTATTACAGTATAAAAAGTACTGTAATACAGTGTTTTTGTGAAAATCAGCATAAAAGCTGACTATCATGTATAATTTCTTTACACATTACAGTAATGAGAGAATGAGATTTTGTTTGCATTACGATAGTGAGAATTAAATGCAAATGTGCTTAGTTGTCATGAAAATAATACTAATGCAAACAATATAAATGGTCATAAAAAATAGGTTTTATTTTAAGCTTATTTCAATTATTTTGATTTTGAATTGAAATCTGACCCTGACATGTTCTTGACAGGTTTCATTTCAAGTGGAAAGAAAACAGCTGTCACGCCAACCAACAAACAACAAATTAATAGTGTGAAAGCGCCTTTTTATGTCCGTGTTTATTTCTAACGTCTTGCAAACTCAAGAATACAGAGAGAATATGTGGGAGAGTGTGTTTGTATTGTGTACGGGCCTGGCTTGATGTGCGAGAGGTTTGTGTGTGTGTTTTCTTATGTTTTATTAGTGTATGCATGTGGGTGCATGTGTGAGTCGAGAGATATTCTGTGTGTGTGTGGGAGGAGAAGGGATACTGGCTGCCTCCGTGATTTGTGTGTTGGTGTATATGTGTGACTCACGTCTGGCATGCTCACTGCTCTGTGGCAGGGTTTAGTTTCACTCAGAGAAAAACGCTTCCAACTTAAGACATTCAGGTTGAGAGTGAATTCCCGACTCCCCCTGGTGGTTTAAAGTGTTACTGCTGGAGAAATCTACCTCATTTCGGATCTAACCTTTAACATTTATGTCAGGCCCACAGGATGACTGAATAAACCGAAAAACCTAGAACATGAAGAGCTGTGGACGTGAACATGAACGCTTGGAGAAGTTCTTAAAGCTGAACATTGTTCATTAGTTGCAGAGAACAGAGTTTTTATTTATTTATTTATTTATTTATTTATTTATTTGAAAAAAATTCACATGCAAATAATAAAATTAAAAAAAGGGAAAATGCTTCCCCTATGTATTGTTGTGTGTGCGCCAGTTATTCCAAGTTATCCACATTATTCCAAGCAAAATGTCGCAACAACTGCTGAAATAACTTTCTTTTTCAATTGACATCAAAAATCCCTTTATTTGTCAAGTTTTTCACAGCCCAGGTCTTTTTGATGGATAAAATCAAGACCTTCGCTAATCGCTACCTTTTTTTCTTATTCGCTCTTAAAAAATAAAGGTTTCAAAAGGGGATTTTTGCAGTGATGCCATAGAATAAACATTTTGGTTCCCCAAAGGACTTTTTAGTGATCAGTTTTTAATAGAAACATAGTGTGAAGAACATGTTAATCTAAAGAACCTTTTTCCTTTACAAAGAACCTTTTGCGTAATCGAGGTTTCATGGATGTTAAAAGTTCTTTATGGTACCATACCAGTAAAATAAGCTTTATTTTTAAGAGTGCCTTAAGAGTGTATCTTGTTTCCTAGTTAACAAAAATATGTTTTAACATTTTACTAATGGTTCCATTAATGTAAAAAAAAAAAAAAGTTAGATGATCTTCCAACTTAGACGTTTCAGGTGAAAAAAACATTCCATGAACAATGCATAAATGATTTTTATGCCAACGTTTTGAGAACATTATTAAAGACCAGATAACTTTGAACAAATGTTCTATTAACATTACTGGATAAAGGTTTGAAAACCTTGCCAGGATGTTACCCAAAGCTTCGAGAATCTTCCCTGTTTAGCTGGGTTTATGGAGATGCATCTGGTTATGGATTTAAAATTGGTTGTGAATACCATTTCATGTTGACTTTAAAGGAATAGTCTACTTAAAACTCCTTTAGGTTTGAAAATGACTAAAGCTGAGTAAATGATGACTCAGTTTTCATTATCTATAAAGTGTCTTTCTTTCAATTATTGCTTCATTGTGCCTTTTTGTGTCTTTATAACCCATTGCTTCTGTTAGCCTAATGTTATGGACTTTTGTGGTAAACTGATGAAGCACTAATAGTTTTGCTCATCAACTTGATGTTAAACTCTCAGCAAATTACGCTGTTGTACCATGGTCAGTTTTAAAGCACTCCCGAGGGAAACTTAGATATGAAAGAGAAGAGAATAAAGGCAAAATCGCTAATGGACACATGGACTATTGGAGTGATTCTCAAACAGTTTGTTTACATTTATGATTTGCAGTCAGAGGTGAAGTATTTTACCTCGTTATAAGCAATAAAGATTTTGAAATTACCATTAAAAAGCAGTATGCTCATATCAATTCATCACAGACTACGTTAATTATCAAAAGCACATCATATAAAGTGGTTCACAGGCATACATTCACACACTTTTTTTGTAACAGACAACCATAAACACACACATGCACGTTCAAGCTTGCACACTCCCAATTTAGTAACCTTTGCTACTAGTGATTGTAATAAATATTTTTAATGTGCTTTTCTCACAGGTATCACCACTGTTCTCACAATGACGACCCTCAGCATCAGCGCTCGGCACTCTCTGCCCAAGGTCTCGTATGCCACTGCCATGGATTGGTTCATCGCCGTGTGTTTCGCTTTCGTTTTCTCTGCTCTCATCGAGTTTGCGGCTGTGAACTACATCACCAACGTTCAGGCAGAGAGAGCCAAGAGAAAACAGGCCGCAGCCGCCACCAAGAGCTCCACACAGTCAGGCAAAGCTAAAGACACAGAGGAGGTTCTACAGGTGAGATGATGTTACACGCATTACAGAGACTACGTATACATTATAAAACACGTAGTTCTGGCTTTAAAATTTGATGCGGTGAGCCATGTCTGAAAGTGTGTGAAATGTTACGCTGTACATCAATTCAATTATTTATGTGCCACATTGTTCTCATGCTGCCTTCAAGTCCTCTTGAAAGCTTCCTGCTTACGGGTACTTAGAAGCATGAAAGAAGCATGAAAGATATTTTTAGTAGATAAAAAATATATATTTTCACTTACCATTAAAAGCAGAAAGCTTTTTCAGGTCTGGTCCAACAAAATGTGCATTAGATGTGTAATTGATACCTTGTGTATTATCATTCTGCCAAATAAGACTGATGGCAAGTGTAGTTTGCTCACCCAAGTCTGGCAGCTGCTTATTATGACCCTCTATGTTTACTATTTTATGGCAAGCGTTATTGCTATTTATCATCAACAGCACACAAAATGCAAGCAAACAAAGATAAGTATTAAAATAAAAACAATATTTTTATTTTTGCAAAAAGAAAAGGAAATCTATTTCATGAGCCATTATTTATTTTATTTTTTTATTTTATTTTTTGCATTATTGTCATGACAAAGCACATCCTGCATTCAGGTTATCATTACTGCAATGCATACCTTTTTCTGTATTTTTTTTTTCTTTTTTTTAACTATCATTATTCGCATATAGTTGTGATTTTCATAAGTTTTGACTATATAATGAGTATATATATATATATATATATATATATATATATAATATATATATAATATATATATATATATATATATTCAGTATTTGTATTTTTACAGTAATCAAGTTAATAGTACTTAAATAGGCTTAGTTTTCTTCTTTTAATTTTGGGATGAACTGCAGTTAACTTTTATTTATAACTTTTATTCAGTTAACTATTGGTATAGATTAAAAAGTATGATGTGCAAAAGCAATATGCAAAAAAAGTAAAGAGAGGGAGGAAGGAATAATACCAAGTTAAGTCATTTGCTTTGTATTTTTGTGTTTTTGCATTGTAAGATGACCATTCAGTTTTGCAAATTTCAAGTGAAAGGACAGCACATTGAGAGCGTGCATGTGAGCTGTGGATTTCGTAAAATGTGCGTAAACTGAGATGGTGGATTAGAAGTGGCACATGCTGACAGCTGTGAGACTTAGTGAAAGTGTGTCTGTCAAACTGTTGATGTGATGTATCTCAGGCCTGTTTTTATGTCGTTTATTTCTACAGGCTGTTAAAGATGTTAATGTACCTTATCTAATGGTGGCTCTCTGTAAGACTCTCAAATCACCAATATTTCTCTTCCCCCTTTTCTCCCTCTCTGTCTTCTGCTCCTCATAACACACATTTCTATTTGCTGAGTAATGATGGGGATCTTTACGGTGAATGTGAACGTCTGAGCAGATGCAGGTTAACAGAGCTCGTATGACTCAGTCGGTGAGCTCAGCACAGCAGGAACTGTACATTCGACTTTATACACATTACAAATAATCCAGCTTGGGAATTTACAACATTTTTTCATAATTTCATTTTTGAAAGAAGTCTCTTATTCTCACCAAGGCTGCATTTATTTAATCAGAAACAAAGTAAAAATGAGTATTATTGTGAAATATTATTACAGTTTAAAAGAGCTGTTTTCTTTATTTTAAAATGTAATTTATTTCTGTGATGCAAAGCTGAATTTTCAGCATCATTACTCCAGTCTTCAGTGTCACATGTTCCTTCAGAAATCATAATAATATGCTGATTTGCTGCTCAAGAAACAGTTCTTATTATTATGAATGTTGAAAACAGTTGTAGTGCTTCATGTTGTTGTGGAAATTATGATACACTACCATTCAAACACAGGTTTGGGGTCAGTAAGATAAAATAAATAAAAAATGTATTAATTAATATTTCTATTTAGCAAGGATGCATTAAATTGTTCAAAAGTGACATTTAAAAATGTTAAAAAGATTTATATTTCATATAAATGCTGTTCTTTTGAAATTTCTGTTTATCAAAGAATCCTGAAAAAATGTATCAGTTTCAACAAAAGTATGAATCTGCACAACTGTTTTCAACATTGATAATAAGAACCATTATTTAGCCCCAATAATAACTGACAATAAATGAGCTCCAAATCAGCATAAATCAGAATGATTTATGAAGAATTATGTGGCACTGAAGACTGGAGTTATGACGCTGAAAATTCAGCTTTGCATCATAGGAATAAATTACTATTGAAAATACTAAATTATACTAGAAAGTTGTACTAAATTATAATTATATTTCACAATATTACTGTTTTTACTTTATTTATTTATTTATTTTTGAGAAAAGAAATGCAGCCTTGGAGAGAATAAGGGCCTCCTTAAATAAATAAATAAATAAAAACAAAAATAAAATAATTTGTTTTATATAAAAATAAAAAATAAACCATTTTAAAATACAGAATTATTCAAAAACTTTGACTTTAGTTTTAGTGGATTAAAAAAAATGCTTATGTAGCTCAGTCTTATTGGGGATTTGTATTTTCTACGACAGTGCTTGCAATTAAATGGTACTATCAATGAGCTCAGTTCATTCTAAGCAAATTCCCACTTGGGTTTTAATAAGCTTGATCTGAACCCATTAAGGAACATTAAGAGGAAATCCCAATATGGAGCAATTTAAGTCTGTGTATGTACACGCTGACCACAGCACGACCACGGATTAATGAGCTGCCTTTAATACGTTTTTCTTTTCCGGAATAAAGAACAGAAGAGAACATTTTCTTTTCCTAGACAGAAAGAAAGGTGAGACGGGAAAAACAAGTAAAATATACAAATGATCAGGGAAATGACATGAACTCAGCATTATGGGTTTAATCCTAGGAATCATTTTCAACCCCTGTGTCCAAGTACTGCATCTGCTGAGATTTGAACTTGACACTTTGTTATCCCATGAGGCCATCAGAGCTGAGGATCTAGTTGTAAAATATGTGTGAACCAGGAGGTTCTTTTTAAGTGTAAGTGACTGTAGATACCAAGAATTTTGTTTCTTATAGTTAAAAAGTAAGTTCTTGTTTAACAACATGGCAGATTTTGCCCTGAGAAAGTGACGGTGTTCTTTGTGTGTCTGATCATCAGTCAAAGTATGCAGTATGTTTGAAAATGCATTTATATTGCATTCATGCATACCCACACAATGTTTTTCAACGGAGAAGTTAAATTCATCAAATATAGTACACAATATGAAGGTACAGGAATTTGGACACAGTTTACATCTCTCAGAGCTGTGTATAAGTGTATAAGACTTTCTGTCTCTCCTCACAGCTTGCGCTAACATATTTTCCACACACCATGAGACACCAATTACACTTTGCCAACTGTTCATTTCTCAGAGGAAATGGTGAAAAATATCAGGGTGAAACTGGGTTATCAGGTCCAGTGAGAAAAAGAAAGATCTCTCTTCATTATAATCCCAGTACATGTTTATCTCATGTACAGAGCAGCACTCAGTATATAAACACACACACACATTCACCTCTTACTGTATATTCACATTTTAGATGCTGACTTTGGGAAGAATCTCTAGAATTCTGTAGAATGTATAGTATTTAATTTAGGACTGTCAAGTAAAGATTTTAAGTGAATGAAATAAATGTAAATAATTGCCATGTTATGAGATTGATTAAATAAAATATATATATATGACTTATTTAATTATTTAATTATGAAATGTGACATTTGAATATAATATATATCATTGTGAGATATTATTTGTGAAAGTGACGTGACATACAGCCAAGTACGGTGACCCATACTCAGAATTCCATTTAACCCATCCAAATGCACACACACAGCAGTGAACACACACACACCGTGAACACACACCCGGAGCAGTGGCCAGCCATTTATGCTGCGGTGCCCGGGGAGCAGTTGGGGTTTTGGTGCCTTGCTCAAGGGCACCGCAGTCGTGATATTGCCGGCCCGAGACTCATAATATGCTGATCCTTTAAAAAAAATTATATATATATATAAGTGTCAGCACTGTTATGGAAAACTGTTACGCACTTTCAACCATGAATTCCCATCAACCCCTGCTGTAAAATATCCCCCCTTGATATCATTGGGATTTGTTAAACTTTTGCGCGCACACACACACACACATACACACTGAGTGGACTGATCTCTCTTGTCCTTGTTTATATGAAAAAAAGCTGTTTATAGAATAGCTCCACCCTCCTCCTCCACACACCCACAAAGAGCAAACCATCTGATCATAAAAGCTCCTTACAGCCCTGAACATTACTGCAAGCATGACGTCTGTTCATTTGTGCATTACAAACACATGCTCACTGCATGGTGCACTTCATTTGGTTCCTGACATCTTGTTTAAAAAGGTTTCAATGATGCATAATGTGCAACCAGAAATATTATTTGTGTAAATTAATAAAGTCTTTATTATTTTGGCTGCAGTAAAATGGCTTCTTAAAATGGGTTATGAATGAGCTTTGATTTGACCAGTTTGATTCAGAGTCTGTTGCAAGGTGTCTTCTCATTAAAAATGAAAGTTTGGCAGCTCAGATGTGGCAATGCAGTAGTGTCATCAACACATTTTGAAAAGATTATTAAACTATAACTGGATTTTATATTGCTTCATATTAAAGAAGACAAAGTGTTATTTTTGTAGCTCTGTTTGCTTTAAGGTTTTAAATTTACACGGTGTTGTTCATTTTAAAGAAATAGTTCACCCAAAATGAACTTTTTCTAAAAATGTACTTGCCCTCAGATCATCCAAGATGTAGAGGAATTTGTTTATTCATAGGAACAGATTTGGAGAAATTTAGCATTACATCACTTGCTCACCAATGGATCCTCTGCAGTGAATGGGTGCCGTCAGAATAAGAGTCCAAACATCACAATGATCCACATCCACCAAGGAAGCATTGTTATGGATTATGGACTTGTATTTCAGCAAGAAGCGACGTCAGCATTAAAACGCTAGACTGAAGACGTGTGGGATTACTTGTGGATTATTGTGATGTGTTTTTATCAGCTGTTTGGACTCTCATTATGACAGCCCCCATTCACTGCAGAGGATCCATTAATGAGCATGTGATGTAATGCTAAATTCTCCAAATCTGTTCCAATAAAGAAACAAACTCATATACATCTTGGAAGACCTGAAGGTCAGTACATTTACACCAAATTAAAATTTTGCCTGAACTATTTGATCTAAGTATGTAAATAATGAAAACCATGCTTTTTCAATAACTAATTTTATTAATTTCAACTTGAACAGCATTATACAGACAGTTATTGACAGTTGTCTGTTGTGCATTATAGTTACCTCTTCTCCAATTTCTCCAACAGCAAAACTCAGACACTAATGGCAACCTGCGGAAACGTGTCAACTCCAATGTTCAGTCTCAACCAGACTCCAAGAAGACCCAAAGAACCGAAACGTCTAGCAAGAGCGGAGCAGCCACATCCAAACCGACCTTGACCAGCCAATCATCTTCCACCTCAGAGGGTACCAGCAGTTTTTCCAGCCAATCACGTCTCAGCCCCAGTTCTGCCAGCCAATTAAATGCAGCCACTTCATCCTCTGCATCCAAGACAACACCGCCGGCCCCACCCTCAACGCCAACAGTTCCAGAGAAACCATCACCCAGTGCAACTCCAGGCTCCGCCCCTCTTCACCATCTCCTGGGGCCTAAATTAGAGAATATTAAAAAGAAGGAAACCAAGGCTGCACCTCAACCTGCCACTCCTCCAACCGGAGGAGCCAGCAAGATCGATGAATATGCACGTATTTTATTCCCAGTGTCCTTTGGGGCATTCAACATGGTTTACTGGGTGGTTTACTTATCCAAAGACACCATGGAAGCAAAGGGAGGCTAACAAGAACAGGCTTGGATGTTTGAACCTTTTTTTCAACAAGTCAGATGAAATAAAGAGCCCTCTTAAGGATTACATTAACAAGCAATTCCAAGAAACTAAATTATATTACAGCAGACAAAAACTGCACAAGCGCACGGAGAGATTATCTGGGTGAAATAATATTATTATTATTTTTTTTTAATCAAAAGGGCCATACACAAGATTAAGCATGTGGATATATTATAATAAGTAAAAATAATTAAATAAATACAAAATCCAAGCAATCTCACAGGAATGAATCATAGATTTATCTGTTGTCTTTTTGAATAGCCATATTTCCAGTCAGGAGGAACAATGCCACTGAATAGAAAAATCAATACCAGGGTTGTTTAGTCTATAATCATAAAGATTATTATTATTATTATATAGAGACAGTTCGGGAAAAAAATCCTTCATTCGGAAAAACCAGAATTTTCAGAAACCCAACAGATCTGAACTGACCATGTGGATGTCTGCCAAGAAGACATATTTCTGACATAATACACAATGTATTTCTTTCAGTTGTGATGAAATCTAATTTTAAACCACATCATGGTGTATGTAAACTATCAGGCATGAATGGTATCTATCCTTTGTTCTCTCGCCGAGAGAAAATGTTGGAACGGAGTGTGTCCTAATTGGTGAAAACACATATGCATGTCTTTTATTTTTTAAAGAGACTATAAGAATTTTTGTCGTTACAAATTAAGTCGTTAAAGCACAAATTATGATTTTCTCTCTTTGTTTTTGAAGTTGAATGGCTTGTTTTTAGTTCAGTTCGATTTGGGTTTCGTTTTCATTATTGCAGTATTTTTTCATCTTATAGCTGATACATTCTCTGCTATAAAGAAAGAAGTGTGATATAGGGAAGGAGTTTCACCATTTGAAGCACACAGCATGTGCCAATGGGCCCCCTGGAGCCTGGTGCTGTGGCAACCGCACAGGGGCCAGATGGTTCTGCAGTCATTTAGAACAGTTAGAGGGTTAAATAGACTGATGTTGTCATACAAGAGCCAGAAGATGACGAAAACCTCGACCGATCCATATAGGGCTGTTTTTGTATGTGTAAACTGGATTTTAACAGTGATTGGTTGAGGTCTTCATTATCTCAGAATAAAAGGAATATCACTAAAAAATGGTGCCATGGAACAAGAAAAGAACATTTTTAATAGAATGTTTGATGTCAAAGTCCAATAATAACAAAAAAGCACCATAAAAGTAGCCTAAATGACTTCTGATTTCATATGATAGCTTTGTTTGAGTTGTTGTCATTTTTTGCATTGTCATTTTTTAATTGATGTGAATGCATATAAGATATGGAAGAAGAAGAAGAGTTTATCAACGAATGATTTACATTTTGGCTTGTTCATCAAACAAAGCTATTGTATGATTTTAGGAGACTGAATATAGAGCATTTATATATGAAAATAGTCATATGAAGCTTTTTTGTGCTTGACAGCCCAATAAGGGGGTTTCTCAGCGATGCCATAGAAGAACCATTTCTGCTTCCCCAAAGAACTAGTAAAAGTTTCTTAAACATTTTTCTTAGTGTGACAAACCCTTTAATACCCCAAAGAACATTTTTACACTCCAAAAAGGTTCCTTGGATGTTAAAATGTTTCTTAAAAGAACCATTTTTCTTGTGACAAACCTTTTAATAATTCTAAAGAAACTTTTTGCACTATAAAGACCCTTTTGTGCATTCAAAGGGTTCCTTGGAGGCTAAAAGTTCTTCATAGAACCACAGATCACAAAAAAGAACCTGTATTATTTACAGTGTTCATTTATATACTGTATATATATATATATATATATATATATATATATATATATATATATATATATATATATATACATATACACACACACACACACACACACACACACACACACACACACACACACATAAATCTCTATTTGTGTTCCACAGAAGAAAAGCAAGTTATACGTGTTTGGAACAGCATGAAGGCTGTTCATTTTTTGGGTGAACTGTCCCTTTAAAGTTTGATTTATTTGACTCATGGAGTTTTGCTTTATAGTATAGGTGTGCTGGAGACTGCTGAAATGATTCTGTGATTTTGGGGTGATGATCTTAGCAGATGGTTTTTGAATCCATTCCACCATTCTGTTAAAATATGACATAAAACATAGCATTTATGGCACAAAATTGTTTCATTTAATTGAATCTATACAATTAATTAAATGATTATTTGATTACTTAGAACAAATGTGCATGTGTATTCTTAGACCTGTGTCTACATACATACATGCATGACTCTGGATGTGCTGGTATGCCTGTGTGTGAGTTAATATGGCGATACAGACAGTCTCACTGATTAGACTCAAATCTTGACTCCACATGTTAACGAAGCAGCACAGTTTCATCTAATGAATCATTAACTTTGCTATCACGCTGTCTTCACTATAAATGTATATAGAAGGCTTTTAAATTTACTGACCAAAGAGTACAAAAAAAAACTCATTTTAATGAGCATAATATTTACTACATAATGCTCATTATATACTGTATATTGCCTATTTTATTTAAAACAGAAGCCCTAAAAGACCATGCATTATTACTATATTTTTTTTTTTTCTCAACTTGTTTTCTCTTCGATTTCTAAGTGCATTATGCAACATACAGAAAAAAAGTTTTTTTTTTTTTTAATATTGTAATAATATTTAACAATATTACTGTTTTAACTATATATATATATATATATATACATATATATATATATATATATAGATATATATATTAATATATATATAATAAATACAGCCTTTTAATTAATTAACAATTTTGACCGGTATTGTATATGGACTGGGAATGTCTGTTTGCTTATTTAATGATAGATGAAAGATGCCTATCTAATGCTTTAAGAAATAATGAGTGATTAGAAAATTAAGTCACGATCTAAAGCAAGAAAGAAATCAGATAATGCATCCTCAATATTTTGCATGGTTACATAAGCAAAAGACATTTAGTCGTCTCAGGATTTTGCTAAAATATGATTATTTCATTGTGGGATACAGTATCCAGTTGTACAGTATACAGCACATTTTTAAATATGGTAGGCCATTCAGGGTCGTTGTTAAAAATTAGCATACTACTGCATATTAATTTCTCACTCTCAGTCTCTGTGTTAATGTGACGCTAGTAGTGTGGGTGTGTTAAGGGGTGGGGGGGGGGGGGGGGGTTTATTATGAGGGGGCAGGCTATCAGTAGCATGATAGAGTAATCAAAATGTCTGACTTCCCCGGGAACTCAGCCTAGTGTGAAATTGATTTTGTACCTTCATCCTCCATCACACATATACCTCGTTAACCTGCCACTTTAATGGTTCTGTATATTGTTCTCTCTCTAACAATATTACCAATTCAGAATGATAAATGCATGTTTATATGCATTTATACACACAAATATGACTTAATGCATGTGTATTTCAGTCCAGTTTCCAGCTGCAGTTGAAATAAGAGCAAACTTGAGCTGCAGTTTTGCATTTAGGCTTAAAGTTATTTTATTTATTTAGGCTTAAATTTAAGGTGTATTTGAACTGCATATAAAATTTCCATCCATTTGGATCATGCAATTTTAACATAAATTAAAAAACCCTAAGTGATGCATATTTGTCACTCATACTGTAAACGACACAGGTAAGATTTCTTTAATAATACTAATAAACTGTATGTGTTTTAAACACAGTAACCAGGTTTATAAAATTTAATATCAGTAAATACGATTTGCTTTAATTTTACAAATTGAATATTGCTTGTTCCACAGTTAGCCTTATTTAAGCCATTCCTTTTAACAGAATAAATGTATTTGTTTTCACAATGAAGAGATTTTTGCTGATTCTAAATTATTTATTTATTTATTTAAATATGATTATTTAAATAAAATCAAATAGATGCAAAAAAAAAAAAAATGCCATGCCTTTTTTTGTTCAGAAATCTTGCTTGTTTCTTACCCATTTCTTTTATGTTTGACTGACAAATAAGTGTTACATTATGCTTATTATTGTTTATGCTAAAACTGTGTGATCCTCATTTTAAATGCAAATCGAATGTATAAATCTCAAAATTAGGTCTAAATATGTTGTGAGTGTCTGTATTTAGGTTGGTAAGGGGTGAGCATGTGTAGAGATGGGAGAAGAGTATGAGTGCTGACTTCCCACTTTGTGTCCCCACAGGCCGTTTGCCTGAACACATCTCCTCCGGCACACCACAGCTTATCATTTAAACACAGAAGACTCTTTTGCTTCACTGAGCCAAATGCAGGCATTGCTATTAGACCTCTTACTTGAGACACCTAGAGACCAGAAATGTCCTGGCCTGTACTGAGCACACCAGTACCCTTAAGAAAAACCCAAGAGTTTCAAAGATGAAGTTCATCTAAGGTACAACAACTGTATATGGATCTTGAGTTGCTGCATGGTCATTTGGAGATTAAAACAAGCCAGGAAAACATTTCCAGGTCACATTAACTAAAATATCAAAGGGGAAAAAATAAGAAATGAAATTTTGCATCAAGAAAATTAAGCCTATTTTTAGGACCTTTAATATTTTTGCACTTACCCATTATTCTCACTGCTGTAATTGTGACAAAATGCCTTTGTTCCTCTATTGTAAGCCACTTTAGATAAAAAAAGTGTCAGCATGATTTGATACTTACGTCAGCATGATTTGAAAAAGTCAGCACACATAAATATAATGGATAAATATCTAATGTATTAATAATAAAAAAAAAAAAATATTATTATTATTGCTTGCATTGCATTGCAACACATGATTGTCATTGAAATCACACAAAAATCATGATGACTACATTTCTTTATTTAGATCAAATATGACCCAGACATGACAGGCTTTGCAAGATTCACCAGACAGTTAAAATGTTCTTTGAGGAACTTAGAAGGTTCTTCTATGGCATCAGACTGCAAAATTCTCATTGGTTCTAAGTGCACATGTTATTTTAAGAGTGAATCCAGTGAACACAGATTCAGAGTTGCGTGTGCCACGTGCATCTAGAAAGGAAACTTCAGCAGACTTACTTTTTAAATTCAGTTTCTTTCTGTCTTTCTTTAATCTGCAAAACCACTTTGTGATTGGTCATTTTCTAATTATTGTTTATCACAATGAAAATAGTTTTATAAGACTTTTTGAACGCAGAGAGGAAGTCATTTGTATTGCCACTCTAAATCCTCCACAGAGCAGGTGAGAGTGTCTTGGGGCTAGTAGCTGTCTAAACTGATAAACTTAAGTACATCCTGTATAACTGGAGATAGGAAGACAGAGAGATTGTGTTCATCATGTCCTACAGAATTTATCATGTTGGCGGTGATAAGAACAAATATCCATAATCTTCCTCTGGATGGAGCCCAAAAAAGAAGAGAGATGTAACACAAAGAGAGGGAAGAAAACATGGACTAACAGCTATTGAGTGGGAAATGGATTTCATTTGGATTCATTTGTCAAGCTCCGACCTGGAGGGGAAAAAAAAAATCACACCACTTCCTTTGTATATAACTCATATAAGTAACTGAATGTCTGTTTTTAAAAGTGAAAAAAAAAAAATCAATCAGTGTTTTGTAGTGTATATTATTATTATTATTATTATTATTTACTTACTGCTCTATGCAAGAAAACTACTTCAGAACTGATGAACAGGTGCCTGTTCGCAATGATGATGTCATTGCTCACGGTCCAATGAGGAAAGAGAAAAAAATAAACATACACATCTGTCATGTATAAACAAAACGTCCTTGTGTCTTTAAATGATCCTATATTTTTCATTTCAACATGTGAGTTAATGTGTGCTGAGATTTATTCTCATTTAAAGACTGTATTTAAAAAAAAACATGAGCAGAAAATTTCACTCAAAAATTGCTAATGAATCGTGAAACATTGTATTTTCTTGTCTTTCTCTTTGACTGAACACGAATGCGCAAAATATCACCATTTCTACGAATTTACGTTTTTGTAGTTTACACGCAGATGATAACTCTAAACTTGCACTTTGAATCAGATTTTCAGGCCACCAAAATGCTTTTTTGTGTAAATGAACAGCCAGAAGTTTTCTGTATTTAGTTATTTAGCCCTACATGTGTCGCCTCTAGAAATAAGATCTCAACAACATCTCAAACTTTCCACAATCATAATTCAGAGATTTGATCTCAAGCATCTCTCATCAAATTTATCTAAGAGAAAATTACCTGAGCTGGTATCCACACAGTCTACTCTTAATGTATTGTACGTCAACAACTGTCTCATGTCTATTTTTATTCCTCCAAAGAAATTTTAGAAGAAACATCTTGCAACTTCACAGACACTTAATTGAGAACTCTATTAAACCCCATGAGATATGAAAGAATGACCTCTGAGCAACAAAATGTGCCTCTGGGGAGTTACATCAAAAAGAAGACAAAAATTTGACAAATTAGAGTTCGTGTTGAGAGGCAAACCATTTTATCTGATAAAACCAGGCAGGCACACGTTCATGGCATCAAGCTTTTGACAGAAGCGCGCTTCACCTCCATAAAGAGACATTAATCAAACAATCAGCATCTATCATTATTCCCGAAGAAGATTTATCACATTAAAAATATTCTCAGGCAAATCTGGCCTCTTTATTACAGTCAGCCTCCATCCAAAAATAACTGCTGCTGCCATGGCAACAGCTGCTTCAAAGTAATAACAGTAAATAGCTTATTGTGGCTGTTTTGAATGGCCAGTTTGCAGGAGGCAATTTCAAGCCAAGCAATTATACTCTGATAATAAGATTTGGCCTCAGATTTGGCCAGCAGAGACCTGAACACACACAAACATACGCACTGCAGGCCTTTTCTTGTGTGTTTTGTCTTTTTTCTTTCTGTGGCTCAGTGGTAATATCTTAAATATTGAATTGACTGCTACAACAGCTCAGTGTCAGCGCTAGTGAATGAGATACAACTCAGTGTGGTTAACTAACTCCTTGTGAGTATACTTTCTGGGTTTTACTGAACCATCAGCATCACTTCTGCTGTTTAATAAGTTTATTGTCTTGGAGAGTATGAGTTTGATGTTCAGTCTGACCGATAAAGATCTGATCACGCTGCATTACAGATTTCAAAGCAGTGAGAGCTCTACTAGTGAAAACTAGTGTGCTGCAACAACTTCATATAATATATAGCAGTATAATTTAAAAGTAAAGCAAACGAGACAGGAGTACCGAACACTCAGCATGTTTACTCAACTTCCAACCTATACTCATGTCATTACATCACTTTCGTAGAGATACAACAGTTCAGAATTTACTCTTTCAAAATAGTAGTCACAATGCAATGTTACTCATGAACACATTTTCCCCCTTTTAAATACCTATACCTCGTGGGGTAACTAGGCAGCAATAAAAATTGTTAAATCTACTAATTATTAATCTAAAAGCAGTCATCTCGTTCATTTAACCAACCTTTAACTCTCTAGTATATAACACTGTAAAACATATTTGATAACAGCAGTGGTACAGATTGTAACAATTATGTATTATTAGAACTTACTGAGTCAGGATAGCACAACTTGGTAGCATAAGCTATGTAGACACAGTGCATGCAATACATCAGATATAAGGAACATAGTCATTTAACCAACTAGGTTTGTGAACATTAAGTTTAGGTCTGAGTATTGGTACATTGACCAGTGTTCTCAGCAGGAGTTTATGTTGTGCATGGGAATGGAGGGAGTTTAGAAGCATTCCAAGTTTTCCCATCGCTCAGAACATATGTACCCACCCCCAGTTTCTTGTTAACTGTGAGAGGATCTGTGAACTTCCTGTGTCCCTTAGGAACATGCAGATGGTTGCGAACTCTCACTTTATCCACCTCCTGGAAGCAAGGAGTGTTTGCTCTACGTTTGGCATCAGTATACAGTTTCATTTTATGTTGCAGCCGTGTAACCCTTTGGCAAACAGTCATATCCGTGGGTGAGCACACAGGAAGAGATGGCAGAATAGACAGCCTTGTGCACATTTGCCTGGCCATAGAGGAGCTGAAAAGGTGAGGTACCGGTTGCAGCATGCAGAGTGGCACAGTACACTTGCAAGAATTCAGTTACAGCAGGTTTCCATGGCAGATGTTGCTGGATGGCCATTTGGACAGAGTGTTTGAGCACACAGTTTAACCCTTCTACAGCACCATTAGCTGCTCGATAGTAGAGAGAGGTATGATGGTGCTGGATATTCCATTTTTCCAGAAAAGCAGCGAAGGCAGCAGATGTAAATGGAATGCCGTTGTCAGTAACTGTGCTCAATGGTTTGCCATGGCGACTGAATACAGATGACAGAAACGAAACCACAGAGTCTGTAGTGACAGTGTGAGTAAAGGAGACCTCAGGCCATTTACTGTAATAATTAGTCAATGTTATAGCAAACCTGCAATCAGATGCGGCAGTATCAAACGGTCCGACTACATCCACAGCTACTTTCTGCCATGGTCCATCTGGCAGTTGCACCGGCTGAAGAGGAGCAGGATGTGACTTCACAGTTTTGTCATTGAGTTGACATACATGACAGGAACGGACAGCATGGTGAACTTTCATCCCTGGCCACCAATAGAGATCACGGAGGCACTGTTTAGTTCTCACCTCCCCTTGGTGTCCTTTGTGCGCTATGGAGACCAGCGAAGAGCAACAGGTACAATCAGTCGTGGGCCTCGGAAGACGAATTTGTCCATAATTCCAGTCACAGCTGATAGTATGACAACAATTCAACATCTAGTCCCTTGGGTGAAGGAGGCCAACCATTAGAAATCTGTGTACAAAGTTTGGTTAGTGCAGGACAAGAAGCACATGCAGCATCAACATCAGCAGCGGTCAGAGAATTACAGGTGGCTGACAGAAAAGCAACATACTCCTCATCCACATCATCATCCTGAGCTAAAGCAACAGCACTGTCTGTGGGAGAAGCAGGTAAGGGCATACTTGACAGACAATCAGCAGGAGCATTTTGGGAACCTGGACGGTTACCAAATCATAATCGAATGACATGAGACGTGCAGACCACCTTGCTACACGAAGTCCAGCACGGCCTACACCGTTAGTGGTAAGCAGGGTTGTCAGAGCCTGGTGATCTGTACGTAGAGTGAAACGGCAGCCCCATAGATAAGTACGCCACCTCTCAACGTCCCAGACGCATGCTAGTGCTTCCTTTTCTACTGTGCCATATTTACGCTCGGCAGCCAACAGTGTGCAGGAAGCAAAGGCTACAGTACGTTCAATACCATCTGGACTGACCTAGGAAAGTATAGCACCAAGACCATAATCAGAAGCATCTGTGGAGTGCATTGCAGGGCCAAATAATGCCAAAGAAGGGCTGTTTGCTAGCAAATGTTTTACTTTGGTCAAACTTTATTCCACCTATTTTGATCAGCTGAATCCATTTGGAGCTTGTAGGCATGCGCGCACTGGAGCTACAACAGTGGCAAAATCAAGAATGAACTTACTTTACCATGACATAAGTCCAAGTAAGGAGCGCAAAGTAGATGCATCAGAAGGCGCAGGGGCATTGAGTATTGCTGTACTTGTGACTCATCAGGACAAAGGCCCTCTGCTGGCACTGTATGTCCTAAAAACAGCAGGCTGGTTTGCCCGGAAACAACACTTGTCTATATTGAGTTGTAAGCCATTGGCTTCTAGGCGCTGTAAAACTGCTTGCAGTGTTTTGTCATGCGAAGACATGTCACGCCCATGGATGATAATATCGTCCAGATAATTTTAACCCCTGATAAGCCAGCAAGGATGATGGTCATCATCTTCTGGAACGCCGCAGGCTCTGAAGTTAATCCATAAGGAACATGACAAAAAATCGCTACAGGCCATCATGGGTAATAAAGGCAGTGAGGTCAGAACTGTCCTCGTGCAGCGGCACTTGGTAGTAAGCATTAGGCAGGTCAATAGTAGTGAATACAGAAGAACCTTTAAGAGCAGCGAGCAGTTCATCCATATGCGGAAACGTAAAAGAGTCCACAATTACAGGAGGAGCAAGGTCAGAAAGGGCATTAGAAGGCAGTACTTGGTTGTTCTCAATCCTCACATGCAGTGCAGACATGAGGTCCCTCCCATTAGTGGTGTGTGCCTTTTTCCACAATGAAAAATGTATCAGGAACAGTGAAACTTTCACAGAAACTTTCACTGACAAATACCCAACAACCAGAATTTGAACTTTTGTGTAAGTCACAAGCCTGGCTGTCGGTTGTGACAGTGCAACATTACTGGAATGACATGCATAAGTACTATAAGGCAAGATAGATACAGAAGACTCAGTGTAAACCACCAAATTCACTGCACAGGCCTAATCGGCTGAGGTAGATATGGTTACTGTACTTGTAATGCTGGGTGGGCAGGCTGGATATTCTGTGTAGAGGACAGTAACTTCTGGTAATTCAATTTCATGAACCTCACGGGTGTTTGATTGAGTGGATCGGCACACTTTAGTGTAATGTCCAGTCTTTTTACACTTCCTTTTCCCTACATGAACAGAATAAAGAGGTGCACTGCTTATATGGGGGCAGTAATTTGGCTGAAATTTGAAATGGATTTAGCCTGATCAGAAGCAGATTCAATCTGACTTGCTATCGTGACACCTCTGTCCAGTGTGAGATCAGTTTTGAGTAAAAGTCTCTCACATATTCATGGGCTTAGCACATTTTCCACTAAATGATTGTGAATCATGTCATCAGCACACGCACCAAATTCAAATGTAACAACAAGTTTACACAAAGCAGCTACGTATTGTATAACTGTCTCGTAAGGAGCCTGGCAGCGTTTATGGAAGGCATGACATTCAGCTACTATGTTAGCTTTTGGCACAAAGTAGGCTTTTAGTACAGCCTCTGCATCCTTGTATGTCGTACCTATGTTGATCAATTAGTAGAAAATTTGCTGTCCCTCTGTCGTGGCAGCAAGGCAGGGAAAAACTCGGGAAAGGCACATTTGCAACAGCCATCTTTGCGACCAAAACAGCGGAAAGAAAAACACTTAAGTCCTCATTGCAGGTTTGTGGTATGTAGCAGTATAATTTAAATGTAAAGCAGACGAGACAAGAGTAGCGAACACTCAGCATGTTTACTCAACTTCCAACCTATGCTCACGTCATTACATCACGTCCATGGAGATACAACAGTTTAGAAATTTTACTCTTTCAAAATATAGTAGTCACAATGCAATGTTACTCATGGACACACCATGGTTCCTAGGGGCAAGGCTAAGCTAGAAAAAAAAAGCCCTTCATCAATGAAAGACAAAGAAGAGCCAGGGTGAGGTTTGCATAAGGATTGGACCATAGAGGACTGGAGTAAGGTCATCTTCTCTGATGAATACCGTTTTTAGCTTTGCCCATGCAACACCTGGGTGTCTAATGGTTAGACTGAGACATGGAGAGGCCTACAAACCACCCACTATGAAATTTGGTGGAAGATCGGTGATGAGCTGGTGGTGCTTTGGCAAGGCTGGAATCGGGCACATTCGTTTTTGTGAAGGGTGGAGGACTGTTTTTTTCCAGCAGGACAATCTGGAGCCAATCTCCAGATCTGAAAACCTTGTGAATGTGATAAAAGAGGAAGATGGATGGTCACAAGCCATCAACCAAAACCGAGCTGCTTAAATTTTTGTGCAAGCAGTGGCATAAAGACACCCAACAGCAATGTTAAAGACATGGAGAGCATGTCAGAACTCATTTTTATCTCATAATTTAAAATTTTTTGTTATTTTTTTTATTTTTTTTATTCAAATATTATAATTTTGATTCATAATTTTAATGTCATAATTATGACTCTTTGTATCATAATTTAGACTTATGTCATAGTTAAAGTTATACCTTATCTCATCATGACTTAGTATTTCATAATTTAAACATTTTAATTGAATTTCTGACTTTCTGACTTTTTTCTCATTATTATGACTTAGTGTCTCATAACTTAATCTTAATTATTATTATTTATTTATGATTTTGTTTTATGTTGCAGATATAGGCTTCCATACTAAGCTGATACAAACATGTCATTTAATGAATGTACCTTTAAATTCAAAAGGCTGTACGTAAGTCCCGGCTCGGCTGTCTCGCTGTACTTAAGTGCAGCCTTTTTTGCTTTTATCTGAAGAAAAAAAAAAAACTTACTCACATAAAACATGATTTCATTTATTAAATGTCATTTGCGCTGAAAGATATTGTGACTGACATTTGAAATAGCTGACCTCTAGGGGAGCTGCAGTCATACAGTAGCTGGTGAAAAGGTGTTTTTTTTGTTTGTTTGTTTGTTTGTTTTTGTCATAGTTGTTTGCTAGTAAACTAATCAATCGACATCCAGCACCAGAATTATACATTTAGAGAATATACATTTAGATCTGTAAATTTATTAAGAAAATTAAACTAAATCATTACGCAAACATGACAGTACAGGCTAAAGTTGCACAGCTCATCCTTACAGGTAAACCAGAAAGCATGTATTCTCACATAGGCCATGACAGCAATCCGGCTGTACATTTAGATGTTAAAAGGGCTCCTGGCATACAGCTGTTGAAGGTTATTTTCTGTGCTTTTAAATGCTTCTTGGTTCAGGCATCTGAGGGAGAGGAGAGTGGTGGGCGTTTGCCTCTGTTAGATCATATGCTGAGCTGTCAAGGGTAGGCGCAGGTTGGCTGCACTTCAGATTGTGTCTGAATCTCAACTCACTTACGGTAATTATGCTCTATGCTGGAAATGTTTGCCGTGCCTTCTTGCACAAGTGCATGAATAACGCACACACACACGTTCGAGCACATGTTCTCACATTCTGCCCCCTCATATACACATTCTTGTGGATTTTAGGATAACCCACTCTCTCTCCACACACACACACACACACACACACAGTCAACATAACTACACCCACACAGAAGACAGCTCATATATCTCCTTTCTACTCGTTTCATTGAATTGCATCTCCATGGAAACACTTATGCATATGCATAAACCACATTCATTTATAATATAATGCTTATTTCAATAAAAATCTATAATACAACACAAGAGTGTCAGAAATTGTGATATTCTAATGTTTTACAGTACGTGTTTTTTTTTTTTTTTTTTTTTCTGATGGTCTGTTGCTATCATGTGATGCAGCATGTAGCAAAGCTTGATAAACTCTGACAGTCATAGTGAGTCCATAGTAACCGTTTCCATGGAAACCAATCTGAAGTGAATTAGCAATTAAAAGTGCTGAGAAACCCCCATCGGTGAATAGGACTATCTGCATAATGTGTGCGTGGATGGATGTGGCTTTTATTAGCAGACAATGAGGAATTGTTCTGTGATTCTGACCAGTGAACCACCATTGTTGTAGATGCAGGGATGATTTTATTATTATATTTATTATTTTCTTTACCAGGTTGAATTAATTCATACTGTATGCTCATTAGTGTCAAAAACCTTGTTAATTAAGAAAACAAACTGGAGTAGGATCTACTTTCAAACAATTTTCCAATCAAAAAAACATTTAAAAAATAATGTCAATTAACACTGAATTTAAACTGAAATTTTGAGAGAAAAAAAATGTTTTTGAGGTTGTGAATAAAGATTATTTAAGTGCTTTCAAAATACTATTTCTGTTTTTCTTTTTTTATTATTATTATTTCCCAAAATTGTTGTTACTGTGTAATTGTCTATCAAATTTACTAGCAATTTATGAGTGAAAATTAAACACCAGATTTACAGTGTAGAAAAACTAAAATTGTATTTTCTTGTAAAACATATTTTAAATGATCTTATTTACAATTTCATTCATTCATATATTTTATTTGAGAATATTTTTGTCCAAGTTAGTGTCCACCAGTCAAAAAATCATAAGTCTGATTGCTTGGAAAGAAAGTTTTGCTGTGATTTTTTGGGGTATATTAAAATAACAGCAAAACTTAAAA
The DNA here is from genome assembly GCF_018340385.1 of Cyprinus carpio. Taxonomy (NCBI): domain Eukaryota; kingdom Metazoa; phylum Chordata; class Actinopteri; order Cypriniformes; family Cyprinidae; genus Cyprinus; species Cyprinus carpio. The sequence goes on along the minus strand of NC_056585.1, from coordinate 12,556,361 downwards.
AATTATATGGAAATGTTATAGTCAAAGTGATCACTTAAGCCTGTAAAATAATTGATTTACTTTCATTAAAATTAAACGTAACATTTGTGCTCATAACTAAAAACAATTTGCTACTTACAGTTACTTACAGTTACTGAGATGCAGATCATGCGACAACAGCCCCACTCTCCTGCCCTTCCGTTCTCTCTACAGTGATGAAACAAAATTCCCTGCTCCATTATATCACTACCTTTTATTCCTCCTTTATGCAATGCATTAAAATGACAAAGTACACATGTATCTTGAATGAACACAGTCCATCATTTCTAATGATGATTTATAGCTTTTGTTAAGTACTTGGTTTTGAGCAGAAGGGCTGTTATGGTTATTTGATGATGGTATAGTTTATCTAATGCTGTAGTTTAATGGGAGATTGTGGATGAGTGATTCTCCACCCCCCGTCCACCCCGCCCCCACCCCCTCACTCTCGGAGTGATGCTGTTACCTAGGCAACAGAGCTGGAAACAGTAGCACAGATCAGCTGATTGCCATGCTGTTCACATGAGCATGTGATGAGAGGACACACTGCATCCCTCATATTTGTGCTGATGCTATGAAGGGTGTATTATGGTGTGATTCTTTTTTAATGCAAAGCATTCTGTCTTTATTGCATGTGATTTTGTTCTTGATTATTCAATATAGCGTAGCAGCTCAGGATAAATGGATCAAACTCAAGTCCATTCTTTAGTCCATCAGTCTCTGGGGAATCAAATTAATGCAGTCTAGAGCAGCTCTTTATGAATATATGTGGCAGCCTGTCAGAACCATCATGAAATAATAAACCAACTACAGATTTCCATGGCTGAAGTGTTTGTGAAAAAGATCACCACAATGTCACACTGTTGTGGGGCGACTGGGTGGCTGCTGGTGATATAACTGGTTGCTATGGTGTTCTGGGTGGTTGTTAGACTATTATAACTGGTGTTTTGGGTTCTAAGATTGTTGCTAAGGTGTTCAGAATGATTGATGGGGTATTCTGGCTGGGAACTAGGTAGATGTTAGAGTATTTTGGGTGGTTGTTAAATTTTGTGCTATATGTTCTGAATGTTTTTAAGGTGTTCAGGGCTGTTGCTAGGGTGTACTTGCTGGTTGCTAGGTGGTTGTTAGGGTATTCTGACTCGTTCAATTGTTGCTAGGGTGTTTAGAGTGATCAGTGTTCTGGCTGGTTGCAATGGTGGTTGTCACTGTGTTGTTGGTGCTTGTTAGGGTGTTCTTGCTGGTTGCTAGGTGAATGTTAGAATGTTTTGGGTGATTGTTAGGGTCTTCTAGTTAGTTGCTAGGTGGTTTTCAGGGTGTTTGGGGTGGTTGTAATGTTGTTCTGGCTGGTTGATAGGTGGATGTTAGGGTATTTTGGATCTTTGATGCTAAGGTTTTCTGATTGGTTGCTAGGTTGCTGTTTGGATGTTTTAGGTGATTGTTACATTGTTGCTAAGATGTTCAGGTTGGTTGCAAGGTGGTTAGTTAGGGTGTTCTGGCTGGTTGCTAGGGTGGATGTTACAGTGTTTTTGGGTTGTTAGATTGTTGCAAGTTTTTTTTTCAGGGTGGTTGCTAGGGTGTTCTTGTTGGGTTGCTAGGTAGAGATTGAAGTTTGGTGGTCATTAGGGTGTTTTGGGTGATTGTTAGATTTTTTTTGCTAGGGTTCTTCTGCTAGTCGCTAGATGGTGGGTTAGTTAGGGTGTTTTATATCTGTGTGGTTTTTTTTTTTTTTTTTTAGATTGTTGCTAGGATGTTCAGGTGGTCGCTATGGTGTTCTATGATGTTTTGGGTGATTGTTAGATTTTTATTAGGGTGTTCTGGCTGATTCCTATATGGATGTTAGGGTATTTGGGGTTTTTATTAAATTGTTGCTAGGGTGTTCAGGATGGTTGCTATCTGGTAGCTTGCTATAGTGTTTTGGGTGGTTTTTACATTGTTGCTAAGGTGTTCCAGCTGGTTGAAAATTTGGATTTTAGGGTGTTTTGGATGGTTGTTACATTCTTGCTAGGGTTTTTAGGTTGGATTCTAGAGTGTTCTGGCTTGTTGCTATGTGGTAGCTTGTTAAGGTATTTGAATAGTTGTTCTGGCTGTTTGCTAGGTGGTTGTTTACTATCTCCATACAAGTCTCTATAATGTTTGTGGCCTTTAGTTATGACTCAGGCTCCTCATTTTATTATAAACAGATTTTTTCGCCTATTTTATAGTCCATCAGGTGATTGTAAATCTGATGAAGTTCAGGCCTGCCTGTTTGTAATATGCACTTTTTAAGTTAAAGCACTAGATCACACTTTACTACCTGCACCAACAGCAGAGGAGCCTGCTGTGTGATTTACAGTCATTTGCATGAAGTGGTTCAGTGCATGAAACTCAAATGAGAAATGTGGGCCATTTTCTCAGAGGTGACCCTGCTGCTATACTGCTGTGATCTGCTAAACTGTAACAAAGTATTTATAGTTTCCACGTTATCATTCCAAACAGGTGTGTTAAGTGGTGCAGATGGTGATGTAATTTGGTGCAATGTAAAGAGCTGAATGCTTATGATCACAAATGAAGTGTTTGTATTCAGTTGGCGTATTTGCTCAGCAGGGGCCCCTGGCTCTCAGGTGGGGGGTTGGACCCGAAAACACCGATCCTCACGTTTACAGCAGCAGAAAGCCTGAGTGATGTCAAAAAGCCCATCTCACTATGAATTAGGGTAATTGGACAGATTAGAACATTTCATACATAATTGATCATTTCACGTTCAATGTTTGCTTATGTAGTCGATTGACATTTGTGCGACAGAGCGGAAATATGACACATCTGAGCCAGTATTTAAATAAAAGAGAAACTCTGAAATCAAGCAAAAGTGTCAGGTGTTGATGTACTTCAGGAGATATACGTTTATTGGAAAGGTAAACTTCATGTATGAATTGTCACAAATCAAAATTTTATATACACATTTATATATGTGTGTATGTATTTGTTTGTTTGTTTGTTTGTTTGTTCAAATGTTTAATATTTAATTTGAATAAAGTTGGTGTTTAAAAAATGAGACATGATACATTGAATAAAGAAACTGAAACCTTTTTGGACATTTATTATTATTATTGTTATTAATATTGATATTGATAATCGGTATTGGTTGATAGGGTGTTCTGGCCGGTTGCTAGGTATGTATGTATGTATGTTTATGTTGCATTATATTCGTGAGAACCGGGTGTGCATATTTGCTCACAATACAATTAATTTAATGGTCCTTAAACAGTTTTTATGCTATATTTAATTCCCTTTTCGCTGTGAAATGTGAGCCAGAATCTTCTTGATGGGTTTCTAAAGATTCACCTGATATGGATGCAAGAATAACATCCCCATCTGCTGTGGGTCCATGTTTTATTTATTTGGCTCTTCTACTGCTCGTGCCACACAGGGCATCTACTCATATGAAATACTGTAGGGTGTAATTGTGAGATTTAGTGGTCGAGCTGAACTCAGAACTGATCTGATTGAATCATGACTGATAGCATTTAGAATGAAGGTTCCTGGGGTAGGTGTATCCCAGTCTGAGGGTAAAGACAGCCTTCAGGTAAAGCACAGACAGCACAACACAACACACACACAAGCACACTATAGAACCAGGACCGGATAATCAGTGCAGTGGCCCCAAAAGTGTTTTGAATGTCACTGCAACCAGACGGCAATAGATATACTAATTAAGACAAAAAGTATTAAAGACAAAATTAAGCCAAAAAGTATTTTAAATAATAAAATATATATATATTATAAAATAAAAGCAAGTTCAAAATAATAATAAAAAAAAAAAAAGAATAAAAATAATAAAAAATAAAAAAAATAGACAGAATAAAATAGACAGAAACACTGGTAGCACAAAGAGTACGGGATGAGTCGCATGCTATGATTAGGTTTAATGGTTTGTTTGAATATCTAAGCTTTATTGTGAGCAACAGTAATAGTAATGCTCGCCTTAGCAAACACAACTGGTAAATCTAGTTGATTAGGGTTAGTTTGCATTTCAGTCTACTTTTTTTAACCACTAAAATTAACTCACCCGCCTACATGCATATGAGCTCGACATCAACACGGCAACAACACAAAGAACCTTTTGGCCTGTGTGTTTGCATATGACTTCACCAAAGAGAATCTTTCATCTTATCAGTCCAAAACTGTGCAGGCATTGAAAATTTAAGATTTCAAACCGTTACGTGAGACAGAAACCAATAAAATATTTCTTATATTAGTCTTCAGATTTTCCTGATAAGAGGTATTGCTCAGGGAAAGATGGGAAAAAATCAGAGAATGCAATTAGGGAAAGATCAAAATTGCATCTGAGCTTGAGGAAGGGAAAACCTTATTTATTAGCTGAGGAGATGATGTTTGGACGCCCACATTCCTCGCAGGAACCAAGGAAGCATGTGTGTTACCATACTTCAGAGGCATGACAAGACGTTTGCATCGAGTCATGCAGAAAAACAGCTCCTGTGGGTTTTAAGCTGAAATATAGAAGCTGGAATTAGATGATGACATACCAAACCAAGGCAGCATTTATTTGATTAATAGGTAATACAGTGGAAACATACATTTGTGATCTTTTTTTTTCAGGATAATTTGATGAATAAAATATATAAAAAAAAAAAAATAAAAAATATATATATTCACACTTTTAAACTATTTTAGGCATCCTTGATGAATAAAAGCATTCATTTCTTTAAAAAAGATGTTCATACGGTTCTTTCCCATACAATGAAATCTGAAAAAATCATACAGACAAGCGGTCAAGCTCCGCTAAAAAAAGCACTATGAAGACCTGAACATAGACATGCACTTTATTCTAAGTCTTATTGCTTTTTGTGTGGGGAAAATGGAAAAAATCTCAGGAACTGCACGCCAGTGGTTTGAGTCTTATCTCTCAGATAGGTCTTTCAAGGTATCTTGGAGAGGTGAGGTGTCCAAGTCGCAACATCTAACTACTGGGGTGCCTCAGGGCTCAGTTCTTGGACCACTTCTCTTCTCTGTCTACATGGCATCACAAGGTTTTGCCATTCAGAAACATGGCTTTTTCACTGCTATGCTGATGACACTCAACTCTACCTCTCAGTCCATCCTGATGATCAAACGACAGCTGATCGCATCTGAACTGCTTGTGGTTTCAACAAACCCATCGCTTTATCAAAATTTCACCATCCAGTTAGTCTCATCAATCATAGCTCCTTCAAAAACAGCTAGAAACCTTGGAGTTGTGATTGATGATAAGTTGAATTTCTTGTTGAAAACAAAATAAATTGAAAACTGCCTGGTCCTGTAGATTTGCTTTGTACAACCTTAGGAAGATCAGGCCCTTTCTTTCAGAACATGCAACACAACTCCTTCTTCAAGCGCTTGTTCTATCCAAGCTGGACTATTGCAATGCTCTCTTGGCAGGTCTTCCAGCCACTTCTATCAAACCTCTACAATTAATCCAAAATGCCGCTGCAAGATGAATCTTTAATGAGCCGAAAAGAATGCACATCACACCTCTGTTCATCAATTTGCACTGGCTACCAATAGCTGCTTGCATAAAATTTAAGGCATTAATGTTTGCCTACAAAACCACCACTGGCTCTGCACCACTTTACCTAAATTCATTACTTCAGAGTTATGTCCCCTCTAGAAGCTTGCGTTCTGCAAGTGAACGTCGCATTATTGTGCAATCTCAAAGAGGTACAAAATCACTTTCATGGACTTTTTCATTAACTGTTCCCTCCTGGTGGAATGACCTGTCCAACTCAATCCAAGCAGCTGAATCCTTAGCCATCTTCAAGAAACGACTAAAAACACATCTGTTCCATCCTTATTTGCCACTCTAACTCAAGCACTTTCTATTCTATTTTAATTCTACTTTATCTTCTTTAAAAAAAAAACACTTGCTTTATATTTTCTTCTATCTATTTTAATTCTTTTTGTGTGTGTGTGTGTGTGTGTGTGTGTGTGTGTGTGTGTGTAGATAGATAGATAGATAGATAGATAGATAGATAGATAGATAGATAGATAGATATAAACCGTGCTATGTGTACTGTGTTAGGCTAAATGAGACTTGTCATTTGCACTTACATATTGTTGCTCTTTTGTTTGTTTTGATTCCTTCTATTGTCCTCATTTATAAGTTGCTTTGGATAAAAGTGTCTGCTAAATGACTAAATGTAAATGAGTCATCATTGTAACTCTTAAATCTCATTCTCACATGCACATTCTCAAACTTTGCACACCAAGATTTGTTGAGTGGCACCACACACACACCGTTAGTTCTTGCATCTATATATATATATATATATATATATATATATATATATATATATATATATATATATATATATATATATATATATATATATATATAAATGTGTCTGTGCATGAGCGCTAAGACAGACCACCTACTGTATCAGCCTCGGTGGTGATGCAAAGGTAAAGGATCCAAATAAAGCATGCTATTAAGCAAAAGTTCACCTGCTAGTCTCACAAAACCTCATAAATTCAAATTAAACTCATTTTTTGTGTTCCAGACGCCTCTATCTCATCGGAAATGTCTGGAAGAGTACGTGAGGCCCGTGGCATTTCGGTGGTCAGCGAGCGGCTCTGCTGGAGTCTGTCTGTCTCTGCGGGTCGGACAGTTGATGCCAGCGATGACATGTGCATAGCCATGTGAAGCTGAACACCTGAGCGCTCGTGCCAGACCTGACGAGACGCGCGCTCACAGAAGATCGCATTTACTTTCTCAAGTGCAGAGCGGGTGCTGTATAATCATTTTGACTCAATAAACCAAAAGAGAGCATTTGACCACCACTTTATCCTCGGAACAGCGGATGTTGTAAATACAAGCCTGTTTTCATTTCAGGAGATCACACTTTTGATTTACTTCCACTGGGCGGCGAAGAAAAGCGCGCGTCTCCTCTAATTTACGCAAACTGCCGCCCGCTTTGTTCCGCGAATCCAAATAATAGCGTTCTGCCGGGAAGGCGATGCGAGGGAAAGGTCCTCACGGCTCATGTTTTGTTATAGTCTGAGCTCATGCTATTTCCAGTTTAATCACACACAGCCAGGCAAATTCCACCATACTTACTGCCTCAGTTAAATGCCACCATCACCCATGCGGCCTGGACACTTGATTACTCCACTGGAGGCGACATTCATGACAGCTGAATGTGAGACGAAACTGAGTGGAAAGATGCTTATAACGGCAAAATAAAGATCAATAGGTTTAGTGCGCTGTTTTCTCAACATGGGTGCGTTTCCCAAAAGCAACTGTGGTCTTAAGTTCCGTCGTTACCAAGAGTAACCGTTTTAGATCGTCTATATAATTTTTTACCCATTGTTCCACATTGATCTAAAAGACTATAAGAATGCTTCAATAAGAAACTGCTAATAATATTATTATAATTTACCAAATAGGCTACTGTAACAACCTAAAAATAATTTTCCCTGATAATATTTCAAAACTCTGGCTAACCGGAAATAGCCATAGAACATTGAGAAATGACGTTTTCATAACTTAATGAGAATGTTAGCAAAACGTTCTTAGAACGTATTTTTGTTAGCTGGTTTGATCACTCATTTGATCCAATCAGTTAAACGGGTTTGCAAAATTGCCCTGAAATTGTTTGATTTGTTCGGACAGTTCACTCACTCACTGAATCGTTTCCAATGGTTGCTTGCTTGCATTGAAATAACAGCAGCATATTTTATAAGACAGTAACACATTATGTTACTACTTGCATATTTTAGCATCTAAAAAAAAAAAAAAGAAATACAATAGTTATTTGGCCTTTCTGATCCAATTTTGTGTGGAAAATATCTTTAACTCTCTGGAGAAAAAGAATCTGATATTATTTTTGGCTGACATTTCCAGTGTGGTAATGATCACTTTTGGTTCATTCATCATAGTGTTAATGTAAGGTATAATTCATTGCATTGCATAGTGGGACACATGCACATTTTGGAAAATGCAGTAGGTCACCTGGGTATTTCATGCATATGGAAAATTTGCATATTAACCATCTACTGCAGAAACAGTAGTATGAACAATAACAAATGTCACCAAGAGCAGCAAAAAGCTTCTTTTTGAAGGTCAGAATGATATTATAAGGAATGGACTCCACAAATCAGTTGGAATATTGAAGAATAATTAAATATAACATTTAAGATGGGCTGAAAGCAAACCCATGCATTTGGCATAGCATCACCTGAAACATTTAGAAACCCTGTTTTCCAAGCAACACTGTGTTGCATGAAATGCTACTCCTCTTATACTGTGTAGAATGTGTATTTGCATTGGCAAACATGCTTTGGCATTTAGCATTACACTGTCATCTGTCTTCTTGGGGCCGCAGGCCGATACGGCTGCCTTTTTGCTTTAAATATTTATGCATAATCTGGAGGGGACATGGGAGCAATTACAAATTCATCATCTGGACCTGATCAATAGCTAATACAGGTTTCTAAATAAAATGCTTTTAAGAGAAGTTACTTGCCCGTTTATTGTTGGCAGACAGACACAATTAGTCCACAATACAGCCATTTGCAATTAAATTTGTGAATATCTGGACTGGCAGATAGTGAGATTGATTTTTAAAGACCATATATGCGATGCTGGGAAAAGTTATTGGCTGTCTCTTATTTTTATATTAGCACTGCAGGATCTTATTGTGTCTGTTGGATTATTTATGTATGAATGCCACCCCAGCATAAATAAAGATTACGAGGCAGATAGGGTCATAAAATATTATTGAACAGCATTGTTTATTGCAGATTTCCTAGATTAAGATAAAGTTTGTGTTTGGTTATCTTATTCAACATGTGCCCAAACACATACATATGCACTGTTTTTACTATGATACCCCCTGTTGTTGACATCACAGGGGGACATCAAATATTCCAGAGAGAAAGTGCTCAGATGAAAGATGATTCATGTGGAAATCATTTTATTCAGCATTAATAATGCATAACTAAAATACCTGATCTTAGACCTCTGTTTAACAGACAGATGGCCAGTGACTTGACATTTTTTTCTTTAGAATCCAACCACATCCTGTAGTGCTGATGAATTTAGAATTATAATCTAGATAAAAATTTTCTATATATTATATTATAATCTTTTCACCCTGATTAAAATAAATCTAGGTCATCTTATTTTATGTTTCCCATTGTTAATATTTTACCCTGATGTAGTAATTAATCAGTTTTCAGGATTTCATTTGTAAAAGCTGGGTAATCATTCTTATTTGCATATTTATGAGGTTTAAACAGTTGATTGGACAAGCACAGAACGTGACCAGTTTTAATAACCACTCATCCATCTGTGAGGATGTTTATCATTCCAGTTAATGCTGCAATACCCAGGGCATTAAAGTTTCTGCAACTATGCAGATGCATCATTGTTCATGAGGCAAGCATTGTTAACATTGATGATTTGTTTCACACTGTATACCTTTGGTTATTTTGTTTGTTTATTTAAATACATCAAGAAAAGTGCAACGTAACTTGACAGCCAATGATCACCATGTATTTTCATTGTATTTAAAAAGCAGTGTTGACACTTGCACAATTACTCTGTTTGTGGCCCACAGGAGAACAATCTGTGGACGGTGTAACTTGACAAGATGTAGAGTTTGTTTCTTCATATTTGGAGAAATTCAGCAATTTCTTCAGTTGCTTACCAATGGATTCTCTGCAGTGATCGGGTGCTGTCAGAACGAGAGTCCAAACAGCTGATAAAAATCATCACAATTATCCACAAGCAAGAAAAAGAAGTAAAAATAAATAAATAAATAACTTTAAAACGTGACTTCTGGCTAAAATGCCAGTCCATAATGGATAATATTACTTCTGCCAGTGAAAAGGTCCATCTCCTGTTGTCCTTTCACATCTAAATGAGGAAATGGTGCTTGATCTGAACTAATAATCTCCTGATTCAGATGACATAACTGGAGAAAGCAATATTATGTATTATGGACTTGTATTGTGGTCAGAAATGATGGTTTGAAGTTGCTCTAATGATGAATTTGTTTCTTACAAACACCCAGCTTTTCAGTTCACAAGATGATTGATAGACTGGAGTCGTGTGGATTTCTTGTGGATTATTTTGATGGTTTTATCAGCTGTTTGGACTCTCATTCTGACGGCATTCATTCACTGCAGAGGATCCATTGGTAAGCAAGTGTAATGCTACATTTCTCAAAATCTGTTCTGATGGAAAAGCAGACTCATCTACATCTTGAATGGCCTGCATGAGAGTGAGTACGTTTTCAGAAAATTTTCAGTTTGTGATGAACTATTCCACTGTGTTTTATGAGCACTTTTTACCTAGAATAATGGTGCAATTTGATGATAAATGGAAATCAATTTTAAAATGTCATCTGTGCTCCTAAGACAAAAAAAAAAAAAAAAAAAGGTGAAAGATTTGGAACAACATGACGGTGAGTATTTTTATTTTTTTTATTTTATTCTAATCTATACTAATAATAAATTAAAAAAAAAAAAAAAAAAAAAAAACGTAATACTGCAAATAAATGTACACCATCACACAATGTGTCATTATGTGATGTGTATGTACAGGAGAGAGCGTGCGTGCGATCAGCGCCCTAATATAACTGTCTTTAGGACCCAGTTCTCTATCTGTCTCTTTCTTTGTACTTATACCACCTTTCTTTCTTTCAGGAGAAAAAAATAATAAATAGTGAGCAGTATGAGATTCATTAAAGAAGATCTGAAATCACGGCGCGTCAAGGCGCGTAGGTGCGTTAGTTAGAGAGAGAGCGAGAGAGAGAGACGCGGGTGAGGATCAGAGACCCTCAGTGATGCTCATATGCATTTGATTTTATAGTGAATTATTGTGGGAATTAATTAATGCTCGTTCCTGATCCACGTGCGCGCTCTTGAATAACATTCGTGATCCGGTTTCATCGGCTGGGAATAAACTTTCACATTCCGGTTGTTATTTGTCAGCCTTTATCCATAAGGACAAAGCGGACCTGGTGGAGCACAGGTGGGTGTCCTATCTATAAAGTACAGCATCGTTGTGGATATTGTGCTTCTGGCCATGTGTGTAAATGATACTCGGCCATATGTTGCCATTTATGTGGAAATCATCATCACAGCGCGAGCTGTGGTCACTTGGTCATGGTTTTCTCATCTCATGATTTGAAATGTTAGTAAGGGATATTGATATTCATATCATGAATTGTTGCACGCTGTTAATATTAATGAAATGTCTGGGATCCATCATCTAAGATCAGCAGGTGGATCGCACGGACCCTCATCATAGTGTGTGATTGGCAGTATTTTACTAAAACAAACCTCGGTTTCTTCACCTGATTTGAGGAACTGTCTTCTTCTACACAGGTTTGAGTGGCAGAAATGAGGGAGAGGTTCGCGTTTTATCTTCTCATCTTCGTGTTGACGCTGTTTTGGCACACAAGGTAGGACTGACAGTCTTGACTCTGGTTTTTAAATTGGCTTGAGGATGTAATACATAAAAAAATAATTGCTATAACCTTAATTTGAGGATACTGGTATTGACTGGAAACCTCTCGTCTTCGTGCGTAACTGGAGACTTTTACGCGCACGACTCCGGTGGTCACCAAAAGAAATCGCTCTGCTGACAAAGACTGACAAAGACTGGCTTAATGTTTATTTGAATAGGAATAATTAATGCAAGTTTAATTCATGCAAATTAGATTAGTATTTGTTTTTCTTTGAGAGGTTTCGTGAAATCATTGGTTTTTGTACATGATCAGTGATGAGTCCTCTAGGTGGTGCAGAGCAGCGTGGAACCATGAGGAGCGCTTTCTCATTCAGGGGAGGTACTACAGGTGCATAGCTTTTTTTTTTTTTTTTATTATTATTATTAAAACTAAAAGCATGTACCCAATCATGCGTTTAAAATTCTAATTATGCATAATCCTATTAAATATTTGTACATTACATCAAAAGACATACAGAAAATGTCACTTAGCCTATTTTTTTAATTGAGACCTCAGTGGTTTGTAATTGTCATATCGATTTGTCAAAAGGATGTTTATTTAGCAAAATATTTGATAAAAAATAAATAAATGTATATATTTGCATATATAAATGTATATGAACGTGTTTTGTCTTTTGTCAAGGGAAAATAGTATTTTGCAATAAAAAAGCGTAATTTCAGAATATTTAATATTACATTTAATTTGTGAACACTTAATAGACTCTTCATGAATTTCTAAACCCTCATCTCATAGGCCTTTTCATAACAGTGAAAAATGCAATTTCAAATAAGGGGTCTCTAAATATTATAAAATTTGAAATACTATAGTTAAGTTTAGCAAGAAAACGGCTTTTCATAGATACTGATGCAAATGTTTTGAGATAAAAGGTGACACAAGATCATTGAAATTAATATGTTTGTATATTCTAATGGCTAGTATTCTGTGTTTTTAGACAGTTTGTTAATCGCAAAGTATTGTGGAAAGTGCAAATCATAAAATTTAACCAAAGTGGTTTATTACACCTGTAGTACCTTACTTTAAGTGCATAACAGCAATTTGCATGTGTGTGTGTTTTGGAGTGCCCAGTGAGTGTTTTGGTTGAAATTTAGCTTGTTTTGATCCTGATGAAACAATAATTAAGAGGGTCAACCTTGATGTTTTTACAAACCCTTGGTTAAATAGTGACCACATGGATTATAATTACTTTGACTGCTCTGTAACTCAGCTCAGGTTTACTGCCTATTTAGTTTTAACTTAATATGATGGCCTGTTTTCTCTTTATTTATATTAAATCATCGACTTAGACCCTCTCCCGGGAGTGAACATGGTCACACCATGCCTTACCAATCAATAAAAACCAATATCAGATAAATCTAGATAATGCATGTGATAAGCAACCCAATCCATCTGTTTGTGTCCTCCAACTGTAGAGGAACCGTAAAAACAGAGTGCATTCTATTACTCTAAATGGGTCGATACTATCCCTTCAGGTTCCTTTATGCTCACCCAGATGGTAACAGAATGACCGGCTTCAAAGATGCATAATTAGCTATAAAATACTCTCAATTTATGGGAGGCTTATGTAGGAATTAGCTACAAAATTGTTCTTTAATGAAGTATTACCCCATGGCAGAGCGCAGAATTATTCATATGCTGATTTGCCAGCTGAACGACTTTGGAGCATTTTGGATGTAAATCATGTTCAGAAGAACTTGCTCAGTCATGTCCGTTTATATACTATGGCTTTGTTCCAAAACCTAGTCAGCTGCCTCACTGCTGCCTACATAGACAGCTGCCTTGCACTGCAGCATCCTGCAGTAAGTGACTGATTTGGAATGCTCTACGTAGGCAACAACTTCATTAGCCCAACAGCTCAACTCACGAGGCATGGCTGATTCCAATAGAGTTTGATGTTAGCATGTTTCTAAACTAGAGCTGTAGTCAAGTCCAGCTTTGTCGAGTCCAAGAAAAGTCCAAGACCAGGACTAGTCGAGACAGAATCAAGAAAGAAGTTCGAGTCCAAGTCAAGTCCAAGTCCAAAAGTTTTGAGTCCAAGTCAAGACCAAGTCCAAATGAGAGAAAAAAAAGATCCTCTTTAAGGCCACATACGAGAGACAGCATATCTCCTATTCTAAGAAAATAATTTTATATTATTATTAGTAATGATCAAAAAGCATGTGCAAAGTAACAGCTTTGTAGGACAGGGGTCCCTAAACTAGATCCTGGAGGGCCAATGCCCTGCAGAGTTTAGCTCCAACTGGCCTTAACACTATCTGGAAGTTTCTAGTGTGTCTAGTAAGAGCTTGATTAGCTGGTTCAAGTGTGTTTAATTAGGGTTGGAGCTAAACTCTAAAGGACACCGGCCCGTTAGGAACGAGTTTGGAGCTGTAGGATAAAATTATTTTTTATGTACTTTATTTACATTTAATTTACTTTATAATGCTGTTGTTTGCTGACATCATGTCTGTGGTCAAAAATTAAAATGACTGATGCCTTGGCGCAGCGCACACACGCAAAGCTCGGGATATGACACATGCGCACGGTTAAGGCTAGAAGGGATACGTTTGGTGCTACTGGGCATGCGCATATAAATACATCCTAATTTGTCACACTGTACAACAGTAATAAGTATTTCATTATTGTAAAGGGTAAGTTTAAGGCTATTTAGGTGTAGACGTTAATAAAACACAATCTAACAGGTAGAAAATTAAATTAGAAACATCTAAACTTTTCAGAAAGCAGCAAATGCACCGCTGGTCATGTGACAAGAATCAACGAATCAGCTTCATCCTTTCCCGTAACAAAATTGAAAACTAAACCAAGATGGAGAAACAGCTGATCATTAGCAGAGCTACTGCAAGGGATTTTTAGTGCTAGAAATCCATTTATCCTTTGCTGAAACTTCTGCATCTTCATGGAGAGCAGGTCATGGTTGCTTAGCAACGGCAGACGCCACTGGAGCGCAAGCATAGAGCACAGGCTACAGTGTGCTTTGGAAAAAAGGAGAAAACATTTTTCCACACGTTTTCAGGTGTGACATGCAAATGTGGTTTTGTTTTGAAAGAGAAAAAAGTATATTGCTGGACTCGGTTGAGACCAACGAGAACATTTGGCAAGTCCAATGACCAAGTCCGAGACAAGTCCGAGTGCAAACCCCCACGAGTCCGAGACAAGTCCAAAATGATAGAAAAATGTCTAGAGTCTGGACTTGAGTCAGAGACCATACTCGAGTACTACAGCCCTATTCTAAACTAAAGATGATATATACTGTAAAGCATAAAATACATACTGCATTAAATAGTCAATTTATTTCGATTTTGTAAGCATTTTATCAATACTTTCTGTAAATTTGTATTTTCTGTCACTGTTTAGATGCAGTAAAGATGCCTGGGTCACGTTTGCGTTTCTTCTGTCGCTGGTCATAATTCTAACCTCTAAATCAGGATTAGGAATAAAATAATGTCTTCAGAATCATTCATACACATGGCATTTGCCTGAGAATTGAGCAAATAGTTGGAAAACATGTCTTTGTGGCAGTTTTCTGGTGATTCTGGGATAATACAGGACTTCTTCACCCTACAAATAGTTATTGAAAGCAAAAATGCTACAAAATTCACTATGTTTTGTAAGGAAATGCAACATGCTCGAGCAAAACAGGCACTATTTTTGGAATTAGCACCCTAAAATTTGTAACAAACAAATATGGGATATTATTCATCAAATGCAGATGCAAAGCAGTCTAATTGAAATTTTCTTTACATTGTTATTTAGCTTGTTGCATTCATGCATGCAGTTTGACCAAAAATGTATTCTTAGAAAATAGCTTTTGAAGAAAAAGCTATGTTTTCTCAATAGTCAGCACATAGGCTTTAACAGTCAGCTAGCAAACAGATCAAGTTGACGCTCATAATGCATGCATGATTGCTTATGCTAATTAAACCAATTATGCTTAAGTGTTAATTATATTCCTCAGCAGCGTTTCACATAAACTTTACTGTAAGTAGAACATGTGGAATAGAGTGAAAGACCACTCTTATCACATCACAGCAGTGTTGGGACGTTAGCAACACTAACATATCCAAAAAGGAGAAATTTTTCCAAAAAGTAGCAATGTAGTCTGTCAAAATGCTTGCTGTTTTCGTGTTTCATTGTATTGCGCACAAGCAAACTAAGGCAGTAATCAAAGCACACTCCTAGAATAGTTCTGTCTCTCTCAAGCATTGAGAAAATCCTGTTTATTTCAGCAAAACGATTCATTTAGAGTGGACTGTTCAGCTTAATGCTTTAAAAATAGTCATGAATGACAAAAGTCATAAAATTGCCTGCATGTCATTTTATGTTTGTGTGTGTGTATGTATGTGTTTGTTGGTTTAAAATTATTTTATTTGTAAAATAAAGATTTTGAAAAACGCTGTTGTTTTTAACATAATGCTTCTGATTCAGTGTATAATGAATTGCTTAAAAATCATCACTTACAAAAGAAATTAAATTGCCTGTATGCCATTCATTCATTCATTTTATTTATGGGGAAGTCGTGGCCTAATGGTTAGAGAGTCGGACTCGCAATCCATGTGTGTGTGCACTTTGGATGGGTTAAAAAGCAGAGCACGAATTCCAAGTATGGGTCACCATACTTGGCTGTATGTCACGTCACTTTCACTTTATCTTTTTATTTTTTTATTATTATTTTATTTTGTAAAATACCTATTCTATTAAATTCTGTTGTTTAGAATTATGCTTTTGGATTCAGTGTTTTATAACAAAGTGGTTAAAAATCATTACTTAAAAAAGTTATAAAATTTTCTTCATGTTGTATGTACTGTATGTACTGTATGTATTCATTATGCTTATGATTCTTGTTACATTATGTAGTGTTTCAAATATCATTACTTACATAAAATCATACTTATAAAAGTCATAAAATTGCCTGCATGCCATTGTATTCATTAATTTAGTCATTTGATTAATTTTAAACCATTTTATTCATTTAAACAGTTTTATCAATTAACTAATCATTATGACTTTCGTTCAGTGTTTTATTAGCTGTGTTTAGTGTAAATTTACTATATGTGTAAATAGGTTGCATGCACATGAACTGAGATCCTCATGGTTTTTATGTCAGAAAAAATACTTTCTAATTAATTTTCTAAACGATGCAATCAGATTATTATCTAAAACATGTAAAAACTTTATTGTAGTTATTGTATTAATTGTAGTAGTTATAACTTAACTGTAGTGATTTTTACAAACCTGCATTGCAGCTTACTACTTTTTAAAGACTAGTTTGACTGTAGTGCTGTCTTCAAAGTACAGTAGCTTCCCCAAGTCTGACAGCTAAAATGAGTCTCAAAGTTTAAAAGATTTAAATTTAATTGGAATCCAGTGCAATAATTCTCAGAACATCTTAGATGAGAGCTGTAACTTGCAGCTAATGAAACTAAGATCATTTAAGTGCTAAAAGACACCAAGAACATTGTGAAGATCAGTAATTCCTCATTTCACTTAGTCTGTAGTTTCTCCGCCCTCATTTTTGAAGTCTCTGAAGTCTTTATATGCTGTTTATGAGACTGTTAAGTTCACACACATACACACACTCTTTTGACTTTGTTGTGTAGGTCAGTGTCTGCAGATGCCACAACAGATGCCTTCAAAAATAACATCACCCTGTTCACACGTATCCTGGACCGGCTGCTGGATGGCTACGACAACCGGCTGAGACCCGGACTGGGAGGTGAGTTAGTAGTGTCTGAAATAAATGGGTTGCTTTTGATATCCAGTTAAAGATAAAGGATACCACAGATGCCACAGAGCAGATATGAATGCTGAAGCATCTCTGCTCTTCTCTAGAATCGAGTTTATCTTTCCTTAAGCATCACTACATCTGTAGCATAATGGATTTGAACAAAGCCCTGACAATGAACCTTAAGTGCATTTATCTCTAGTGGTTTTATCAGTGTGGTTTGTGTCTGATGTTATGATGATGAAGGCAGGAACACATTATAGTGCTTATGGTGACAACAGAAGTACATTAGCCCAGATTAAAGAGAGATACTGGGTACTTGTTTTTATTGATTTGTGTGGTCATGTACACAATGCTATTATAAAGCAGCTCTCTACTGACTGGCATAAAAGAAAGCATTTTTCAAATGTTTTGTCACTACTTAAGTGTCACTGACATTTTTCCATTAGCGGATTAGTTTAGCTAACAAAGGCCATAACGATATACAGGATTTCACTGAACCTTATGGATTTGTCTGCCGCTGTAGTCATTCATCCCTTAATAGGCATAGAAGGACTGAGCTCACAGCAGTATCATAGAAAAGAAAATCACAAATGAAAATCTCTTTAATGTCTCCTAGACATCAATTAAATTAAATGGTGACTTTCCTGAACTTTTTCTTTTTCCTGAGAAACTCCTCCTCTCTCACTTTTGTCTACTCTGGGGATTTAGTAGAGATTACAACATCTCAAACAACATTTGGCCTGCAATCAAAAGTCAGATCTCATGGACTCAGACAGTTCTCATCAAATTCTTCCAAGACCAAATGATCTGGGCTACTTTTTACCTTCTTGAACAGATCATGTTACTAATAGTAGGGATTCTGATTCATCTCAGTAGCTTGGTTCATTTGAATAATTTGGTTAGTTTGAATCGTTTGATTAATTTGATTCACTTCACAAAAAAAAAAAAAAAAAAAAAAAAAACATTCAACTAATAAAACCATAAATTTGTGACCTGCAAAAAAAAACTTTTTTTTTTTTGGAAAAATTTAAATATCTTCTGTAACTTCTGGACAGTGCTAAATAAAAAATAAATATATATATATATATTTTTAAATTATATCAGATTGAGCTTCATTGACAGGTATGGTTACACATACAAGGAATTTGGTTTAGTGACAGAAGCTCCACATAAAGAATAATATAAAAATAGACAAAATTGGCAATGTACAAAAAAGCAAAAACACAATATATATGTGTGTTAAATAAATAATGATAGATAATGTATACTAGTGTTGTGTGTTCCACGATTATTGTTAAGTGTTCATGAGATGGATTGCCTGAGGGAAGAAACTGTTCCCGTACCTGGCGGTTCTGGTGTGCAGTGCTCGGTAGCGTCGACCAGATGGCAACAGTTCAAAGGAAGTGTGCTGGATGTAAGGGGTCCAGAGTGATTTTGCTAGCCCTTTTGCTCACTCTGGATAAGTACAGTTCTTGAATAGAAGGGAGGGTTGTACCGATGATTCTCTCAGCAGTCCGGGCTACCCTCTGTAGTCTTCTGAGGTCAGATTTGGTAGCTGAGCTGAACCAGACAGTTACTGAAGTGCAGAGGACGGATTCAATGATGGCGGAGTAGAACTGTTTCAGCAGCTCCTGTGGCATGTTGAACTTCCTCAGCTGATAAAGGAAGTACTGCCTCTGCTGGGCCTTTTTAACAATGGACTCAGTCTGATTGTTCCACTTCAGGTCCTGAGAGATAGTGGTGCCCAGGAACCTGAATATCTCCACTGTCATTACAGTGCTATTCATGATGGTTAGTGGGGGGAGAGCAGGGGTGTTCCTTCTGAAGTCCACGATCATCTCCACAATTTTTTAAATGTGTTAAGCCCCAGGTTATTAAGACTGCACCAGACAGCCAGCTCTTTAACCTCCTGTCTGTATGCAGACTCATCACTGTCCTGAATGAGGCCGATGAGTGTGGTGTGGTGTCATCTGCAAACTTCAGGAGCTTGACAAAGGGGTCTTTAAATGAGCAGTATTTGTGTAGAAGGAGAAGAGCAGTGGGGAGAGAATGCAGCCCTGAGGAGCTCCAGTGCTGATCATACGGGTCAGTGGGTCACCAGCTTCCTGACAGACGGGCAACAGCTAGTGAGGCTGAGAAAATTCTCATTCAGCACCCGTATGATCAGCACTGGAGCTCCTCAGGGCTGCGTTCTCTCCCCACTTAATTTAGGCAGGAGGAGGTTTGGGATTAAAGTGGTCAAAGCTGTGCTGAAGTCCACAAACAGGATCCTCACATACGTCCCTGGTCTATCTAGATTTTGCAGGATGTAATGCAGTCCCATGTTGACTGTATCATCCACAGACCTGTTTGCTCTGTAGGTAAACTGCAAGGGGTCCAGTAAGGGTCCAGTGATGTCCTTCAGATAAGCCAAAACCATTATTTTAAATTATTTCATGGCCACAAACGCTACAGCCACAAGTCTGTAGTCATTAAGTTCAGTAATTTTGGGTTTCTTTGGAACGGGGATAATGGTGGAGCATTTGAAGCATGAGGGGACTTTGCACAGCTCCAGTGATCTTTTGAAGCTCTGTGTGAAGATGGGGGCCTGCTGGTCAGCACAGGTTTTCAGACATGCTGGTGTCACACTGTCTGGGCCTGGTGCCTTTCTTCTCTTGTTCTTTCTGAAGACCTGACACAAGTCTTCTTCACTGATCTGGAGTGCTGGAGGGGGGAGGGGGGGTTGCAGGAGGTTTTCAAACCTGCAATAAAACTCATTCAGATCGTCTGTCAGTTGTGCTGGGGGATGGTTTCTTGTCATTGGTGATGTCTTTCAGATCTTTCCACACTGAAGCAGGATCACTGGAAAAGAACTGGTACTTTAGCTTTCCAGCAGGAATGCACATGTCTTCACAGAAACTGATATAAGATGTTACCGTCTCTGTGAGCTCGTCCAGATCGGTGGCAGCAGCTTCAAAAACACTCCAATCAGTGAGGTCAAAACAAGCTTGTAAATCACGCTCTGCTTCATTAGTCCATCTTTTTACAGTCCTTAATACAGGTTTAGCTGATTTCAGTTTCTACCTGTAGGTCGTTATAAGATGAACTAAACAGTAGTGAACAGAGAGCCCCAAAGCTGCCCATGGGACAGAGCGATATGCATCCTTTATTGTGGTGTAACAGTGATCCAATATATTACCGTCTCTGGTGGAACATGTAACATGCTGACTGTATTTTGGCAGTTCATGGGAAAGATTTGCTTTATTAAAGTCCCCAAGAATGATTATAACAGAGTCTGGGTGTTGTTGTTCTGTGTCTGTGATTTGATTTGATCAGCTAGTTTCTGTAAAGCTGAGCTCACATGCGTTTGCGGAGAACTGTAAAAACTCAAGAGAATGTACGAGTGAAACTCCTGCGGCAAATAGAATGGCCAACAGTGACACCAGCAGGTAAAATTACAGTGGAAATCTTCATTTCGCCTAATCTGAGCCCATTGAGTTTTAACAGACCCCCCTAAAGTGTGCAGTGGGTTTGGTGAGGGTAATTGAGAATTAATGGGAAAAGTCATTTGAGAGTGCCCCCATTGTGATATGATTGGATATGACTGGTATGATTTGCTTGGATTGGTTCATGCAATAAATCCCGCCTCTTGTGTTTGTGTATTTTCCGTAAATCAGTCTGAATAAACAATATAATGGCTTTAATGGGAAGACTAATTTAAAAAGTAAGTAAACAACTCACACACTTATATATAACCATTTGTTATGCTAAAATAAGACCTGAAATGGCCTGAAAACATGATCTGTGGGAATTTTTAGTGAGTAATCAGCTTGGTGAAATTTAAGTTAAATGTGTCTGTGACCAATATTTTCCGAACTTTGATGACTAATGATTAAAAAAATTCAAAAATATTTAAAAGTTAACAATTAAATAGAAAATTATGGTAGTGTAAGTAATGTTTAACCAAGAAAATGCGACAGGGACATGAATTTGATTTGTTAAGCTTGATCTAGGCCTATGTTAAATTTGCTTTATGGAACCAAATCATTTGACAATGAGTCAGACTAACAGAAATAATGCTGGCTTATTTGGTAAACTTGTTTTATGAAAAAGGCCTCAAGGCATTAAAAGTGATCATATTTTCTCCATTGCACCGTATTGCATCAAATCGCATTGTGTTGTATCGAATCGGATCGCACTGCATCGAAACAGGGGTGAATCATATCGCATCGCATCGGTAGCTGCTTCATATGTATCTTTCATGTATCATATTGTTGCTATGCATTGAGATGTGTATCGTATCGGTCTGAGTCGAGATGCACATCCCTTATAGGGACCATCAAACACTAAGAAGGATTGTGTCCAAACAACACAGAACTACTGCAGCAAAGTGACATCAAGCCTTAATATCTTCTTCTTATAATGACCACAGAGAGCTTTACAAAGCCAGCATCCACAAAAGAGTTGCATGCTAAAAACTTTAATGAGAGACACCAATGCTAAAATGTGAAAAATGTGGTGGCGTGATCATAAAACCTGAACAGCTGGACAGTCCCTCCTCCAACGATTTGTTTTCTATTTGAATATATAGTCATTTAAATTTAATTACAAGAAATATATTGTACCTAAATTAAATTGATACTCAAATGAAACATAGCTGCAGAAAGGCTATACATTACTTAAGCTAGGAAAACATCTGAGCAAAAAAACAATCTTCTAGGCAGGTAAGGGCTTTCTTGGTTTCGTGTTTAGAACTCAAAGGAGGTTCAAGCTGGTCTTTACATATTAAAGAACCAGCTGGTATAAAACTTACCTACCACTGAGACTTTGGTGATGATATGAGAGCTTGAAAAGACAAAGCAGAATGAATAAGTAATTCCATTTCAGGCGTTCAAAGACAAGGTGCATATTTTCATGAGAGAGGAAGGCTGAATCTTTTCATCTCTTTACATCCTTTGAACCGTTTTTAACGGCATGGCTGAATGAGCTGTTTTCACTTGACACGTGTTGAATCTCAATTCTCTTCCGGTCCTCTCAGATGCGGCTCAGTTTTAACCCATGACCTTTGACCCCAGATCCGGTCAGACCGGCTCATTAATCCTGAGGTCAAGGGCTGGGTCTGGGTTGTTTGTTCATGTTAACCGAGTGAACCGTCTTGCGGCATTAGTGTGATAACACTTGATGCTAGAGGTCATTCATTCACGGTCAAAGATTTGTTTGTAGGTTTCTACCAGCATCCTGTCAACATTTCATCAAAAAATCAATAATCACATCAATGACTTGTTCAGAAGAATTAATGTAACTAGTCACATGTTTTGCAAACCTCAGGGTTCCTCAGACATGTGTACATTTTGGTACCATCTGTCTCCACCTTAGTGCTCTTGGAGTAATAGTGGTGTTTGATTTGTTTGTTTTTGAGTCAATTCATGTCAGTAATTCAGTTGAGCAGATTTTGTAAATTAGTCTAAATGATTCGTAAGTAAATCTGAATGATTTTATGATTCATCTGCCAAAAAAAAACATTTATTAATATTTTTTTAATATTACATAAATAAAATATATACATGTAGTTCATGTTAGCTCCAGTGTAAGTTAAAACTAAAACCATAAAAAAATGTTTCACTTTGAAATTAAAACAAACTGAAATAAATTGAAATAAAAAAAATAAAATAAAAAAACATAAACCTATTTTTTAGCTTGTTGCCATGGTGACATTTCTCATTTTTCTTAGTTTAATTTGATGTACTAAAATAACTAAAACTGAAACTGAAAAAAAAAAATAATAATAATTATGCAGACATATAAAAAACAGAACTAATAAAAATGAAAAAAAAAAAAAAAAATTACTAAAAACTTTCACAAAAATGAAATTGAAAACAGAAAAAAATAAAAACTAATAAAAAATATTAATAATTCTTATAGTTCAACTAAATGTTAACTGAAATCATAAAGAAACATTTCTGTCATTTTAAATAAAATAAACAAACTGAAATAAAATATTAAAAAACGTATTTCAACATAACATAAACTGAAATAAAAATGAATACAAATTATATATCTCATATATATATATATATATATATATATATATATATATATATATATATATATATATATATATAATTTATACAATAATTTACATAATATTAAATTGTTATAATTATTATTCATTTGTATAATATAAAATTACTAAATAATATAAAACATACATTATATTAATAATATATCAAATATATAAAACATTATATAAAAAACTTAGTATCTAAATGATACAAAAATAACACTGGTAATTAAATAATATTAACTTTTGATTTTAATGATAATAATTACTGAATATTTTAATATAAGAATAATGTTATAATGTCTCTTTTCAAATTGATCCATTGATGTTTCTCATCTTTTAAAGCACTTGTTTTTTGTGTCTGGTATGCATAACAGTTAATCCGGTGAATCACGTGTTTGTTTATGTAAAAGCTTTTTTGTCATCCTTCGTCACGGCCATCCGTTCACAGCACCAGACCCAGGGGAAAACAGCCTGAGAGGTCGATATACTCATCATTCCTGAGGCCAGACTCCCACAAACCTCCGTGTTCCTCAATCCAATATGGCAGTCAGTCAATCTCAGGATGGCAGAATGTGTCAGTAAATCTGAATTTGTTGTTATACCGTTAATGTTTAGGGCTGATTAACTTTTGTGAGTGAATCAAAGAGCATCTCTCATAGTGTAGGGAGTTTAACACTGTTGGAATGAGGATATAATGACCTAATAAATGGAACATTTAGAAGAAGCATAAACCAGACTTAGATAATCATTTTGTCCTCAAGAGGCTATTGATTTAGTTCAAGGTGAATTCATGGTGTTGTAATTGCCATGCAAGTGTTTTCTTACATTAGAGATGTTGAATCAAAATTATTGCTCTTTCTGATTCTAAGTTGATGAAGATTGAAAAGCAGTTGGTAGCATGTGATAGAGAGCATTGCAAAATGAATCAGCCTGAATCATTCACTGTGATCTAGCTAGTTCACAAATTTAAGCTCTGTTAAAAAACCTTGTGAGCAGTCAGTGTTGCCAGGGTTTCATTTTTCCCACACATTTGGGCTATTTCTAAAATGCTGTCACAAGAAAAATTACAGATCCACATCACAAACTAGAGGTTACATGAGTTACACCCACATCAGCAATCTTAAGGCTGGTTGATTGAGTTTGCCACTGTAGATTAATTGTACATTGATGCTTGTGTTTAGACAAAATGATTAAATGTGGAGAGAAGAAGAGTGAAGCAAGGGGCAAAGAGTATGTAGGCTATAAATAATGGTCTTCTTGACTGAGATCAGAAAATATCAGATTATTTGATTTTAAAGTATTGTGTGACAAGATTTTCTACAAGAATTGTGTAGTGGAAGGATTAGGGCCAAGTGCAAAAACTAGCTTCTAGAATTTTATTGATAGCAATGTGGGTGCATCACGTTGTGACAGTGTTCTCTATATTTATATCTCACATTTTAAACAAGTTATCATTAAAAATGATATGGGGACTGTGTGTGTGTGTGTGTGTGTGTGTGTGTGTGTGTGTGTGTGTGTGTGTGTGTGTGTGTGTGTGTGTGTGTGTGTGTGTGTGTGTGTACACGGTTGTGAGGTGATGACTCTGTTAGAACCTTCCAAATCATTCAGTCAGCTTCCCTTTCAATTATGATGCAGTCTTAAAAAGCCAGTGCCTATGTAGATAATAAACAGCAAGGCAGTTCACAAGGCTTTGGAAGCGCTTTGGTCTCACAGGATGAATGGAAACCTGAAGGAAGAAGAGAAAGAGGTGAAGTTAAACAGAGAGGGCATTCCCTCAGACGTTATGCATTGCTCTGCTGCATATGTGAATTATGCCATGTGTATAAGAGCACTTCTTTATAAACCTTCCCCAGTCTCATTTCAGACAGTCTCTCAACCCGTCCCTCTGAGACCCGGCTGAGCCAGTTTACATTCACTCAGACAAACAGACCACTAACAACACAACTGTCTAACCCCGCAGAATAATGGCACCTGATAGCCATGCGCAATAGAAGCTGTGGTTTATAGAAGCTACTTAAAACAGTAAGGGTTTTTTTATGCCTTCATAGCAGTCTTTCGTCTCTGTCATTTAGTGGAATTTCTCAAATCTTTTTTTTTTTTTTTTCATTTCTTTTTATCCTTGTTGGGATGGTGCCCAGACGCTTGTGTGGCATTGAGTAATTAGGGCAATTGTAGAGCGTGAGACAGCCATTGTTTTGAAGATTATAGTCTTAATTATTAGTGTCATTACTAGACTTGCATTATCATTACTGTTGCATATTTAGGTTTCTAAAAAAAAATCTCATAGACTTCCATTGAAGGATGAACCCAAGGACAGAATATCTTAAGAGATTTAAGGGTAAACACTTTTGAGTCAGTAAGCAACATTGTTCTGCAGGATTTGTTGAATTTTTTTTTAATTGTGATTCTTCTGATAAAAATTGTGATTGTGACCCTTTTATTAAAGAGCTATAATAAAAATTAAAGAGTGATATTATTATTAAATATAAAGAAAAGAAAAAATATAAAAATATAAATATATACTATTGTAATAATACCATTTTTCATCTAAACAAAAATGTATTTTATGTATAAATATTCATATTTATTAATATTAGTAACTATAAGTATAAAATAATAGTAATAATAATATTATTTTACGTGTCTTAATTTCAGTTTCAAGCCACTGAGCTTTTGTTTTGGTGGGAAAAAGTGCAAGTCCTTTAAAGCTTCTTCTTTGTTGGCAACAGGTTTAAAAAGTTTTTATTTCAAATCTGATAAAAAGGTGATATTTTGAGACACTGAAAGCATCAGATAATGAGCTGCTTGTGTGTAAAAGAACATGAAACATGTGATAAATGATTTCTGGTAGCCAATGTTGATATTTCAAATCACCAAAAAAACAAACCACGCCCCTACCCCAAAAGGGTCTCGCCCCTATTTTGATAGCTCCGCTCCACACCAACTGTACGTACACAACCCAGGCAATGATTATGGCCAAATATACTGTATTATTATTTGCCGTATTAAACATATTATCTTACTTTTCGGACACACTTTGGGAGCTGACAGTGGAGGAGGTTTAGATGCTCCAGGCTTATTGGGTGTGGAAATAAATGTGTCTTTATCATAGCTGAAGGGAACGATAATATGACTGCAGATGAACAAAGAAGTGAACATGACACACAAGCATATTCAAGCAAAAAGCCAGCATATATTAGTTTTGTGAAACAAAGCAACCTCGGTGTCCAATCGCAGGCCTTCACGCTCCTTGAGTTCTCTCCAGCGCTGGAAAGCTGATCCGAAATTTACACGGGGCCTACTTCTTGCCTTATCGTAAGCTTCCTTTTGTTCTGCAGATGTTTTCCTCTTTTGTTTTTTATCCACCATCTCTATCTTTCTTTCATCGCTCGGCTCGGCTTATGTCCGTCCTTTGCAATGAGTGCTCTCTCATCCCCATCATGAGTCGACATGCCCCTTACTGCTGATTGACTACAAGTTTATTTTGGTACTCGGCCCGACTCAGTTTTCTAAGGCGTTTTTTGAAAAAATGCATACCCCACCTTTAATAATTTTAGTTTTTTTTTTTTTTTTTTCATTAATCGCTCAGCCCTATAGCAACCATCTAGAAATCACATAGCAATGGACTAGAAACGACTTTCAACACCTTAGCAACTGCATAGCAACACCACTGCAACTAGACGAAAACATCTAGATTTGAATAAAACTTCAATGTTTTTATATGTTTTTTTTTTATACTTTCCCAGCAGTCTGTCGATTCTGTGCAGAAATGGCATGCACAATCTATAGTCAGAGATGAATATCAATGGATTTTATTTTTTTTCTTTCTTCTGTGCTCGTTGGGTTGGCTCCCAGACGAGCGTATGACATTGTATAATTAGGGCAATTTTAGAGACGTGACATGAACAAACAGAAAGAGAGAGTGACATTGTTTTTAAGATGAGTAGTCTTAATTTCTTCTTGTTTGTTTGATTGCTGTTGTCGTCGGTTGATCACTCAGTATTTTATCAGCTTGGGTTTGTAAAACAGGAGAATGAGTGAATAAAAACCCCACAGAAATTACAATTAAAGCATCCTGGTGTCTCAGAGCATCTCTCCTCCTGCTCAGCTCTGAATAAACCACCCCTACATTAGAAAGCTATTAATACAACACACCAGCCTCTGCAAGCTCAGAATACAATCGCCACTTTAAGCACTAAAGAAGCACTGAAGACCCCCAGGCTCTCGCTTTGAACTTATGAGCCCATTTACTATAATCCATCATTAAATCTAACATCAAACTGCACAAAGTACAAATCTCCACTCTCCATTATCTTTTTTTTTGTGTGTGTGTGTGTGTGTGTGTGTGTGTGTGTGTGTGTGTGTGTACTGGTATATATGGTTTATGAGGACACAAATGTGTAAAATGACTTGGGTACTGCAATGTAGTAGAACATAAAACAAAAGGCTTAAAAAAAACATACAAAATGATGTTTTTTTTTTTCAATTCAAAAATTGCCAGTAGTTTTCTGTGAAGGGTAGGTTTAGGTGTAGGGCGATAGAAATACAGTTTGTACAGTATAAAAACCATTATGCCTATGGAGAGTCTCCATAAACCACAAATGCAAGTATGTGTGTGTATGTGTGTGTTTGGCAAAGCAGAATTTTTATTGTTGTGTAATTTTTTTTGTAATTTTAAGATCAACTTTTAGAACTGTTGTAAGTAGCTTGTAACCTATGCTTATTAGAACTATGCTGCAAAACTTGAAATACATTCCTTAGGGTACATTTTGCACCACTTTTTTTCAATGATACGTCCACAAGAGGTGCTGTAAGCTGTATCATGTTTCCACATTCCAGATGCATGTTTATTTAAAGTCCGCATGAACCGTAACTTACTGCCCACTTTAAACCAAATAATTAACATATTACCAATCTAAACTTAATATCTAATACACTACCTATCTCTATCTCTCCACAGCAAACTAATGGTCGGAGGGGCTCTCTCTCTCTCTCTCTCTCTCTCTCTCTCTCTCTCTCTCATAGCAAACTAATGGTTGGAGGGGCGTGGTTGAGTATATTCTGCCCAAGCCAGAAAAGGAATGCCATTCCAGAGCGGATGTTCATAAATGTTCATATTTTGATTAAACATTTTTTTTTTTTTTTCAGCAGATTAACTGTTCACATCAAGACTAGCTATGTGCGCTAGTAAAGATAATAAAGTCTATTTTGATTTCATGCGGACTTTAACAACCCAGTTTTACGAAGAAAAAAAAAATCCTGTGGATACAAAGTGGTTGCAACATTATATCATAATCAGAATCAGAAAGAGCTTTATTGCCAAGTATGCTTATGCATACAAGGAATTTGTTTTAGTGACATAAGCTTCCAGTACACAGAGACAACAGCAACAAAAAAAATAAATAAAAAATTGCAAATAAATAAATTGTATGAACAGTTGTGATATAGATGACAATGGATTAGAATAGAGTAAGATGCAGAGATGTACTTGGATGGAGGGGTAACAAATAAATATAAGAATATTGCACATTTTTGCATAAGTGGTGAACATTTCACTGTTCATGAGGTAGATTGCCTGGGGGAAGAAACTGTTCTTGTGCCTGACTTTCCTGGTATTTGCGGCTCTGAAGCACCGGCCAGATGGCAAAAGTTCAAAAAGGGGGTAACTTGGATGAGAGGGATCCAGAATGATTTTCTGAGCCCTTTTCCTCACTCTGGATGTATACAGTTCTTAAAGGGTGGGCAGGGGAGCACCAATAATTCGTTCAGCAGTCCGAACCGTTCTCTGTAATCTTCTGATGTCTGATTTTGTAGCTGAACCAAACCAGACAAGTATTGAAGTGCACAGGACAGACTCAATGACGGCTGAGTAGAACTGTTTCAGCAGCTCCTGTGGCAGGTTAAACTTCCTCAGCTGGCGAAGGAAGTACAACCTTTGTTGGGACTTTTTAACAATGGAGTCAATGTGATTGTCTCACTTCAGGTCCTGAGAGATGGTGGTTCCCAGGAATCTGAATGACTCCACTGCAGCCACAGTGCTGTTCATGATGGTGAGTGGGGGGAGTGTAGGGATGTTTCTACTGAAGTCCACTATCATCTCCACTGTTTTAAGAGTGTTCAGCTCCAGGTTGTTAAGACTGCACCAGACAGCCAGCTGCTCAACCTCTTGTCTGTAAGCAGATTCGTCACCGTCCTGAATGAGGCCGATGACTGTAGTGTCGTCTGCAAACTTCAGGAGCTTGACAGAGGGGTCTTTGGAGGTGCAGTCGTTGGTGTAGAGAGGGAGAAGAGCAGTGGGGAGAGAACACATCCCTGAGGGGCACCAGTGTTGGTGGAGCAGCTGTTTGACATGAATTTCCCCAGTCTCACTAGCTGTTGCCTATCTGTTAGAAAGTTGGTGATCCACTGACAGATAGAGCTAGGAACAGAGAGCTGGGTCAGTTTGGTCTGGAGGGCTGTTGGGTTGATGGTGTTGAAAGCCGAACTAAAGTCCACAAACAGGATCCTCACATAAGTCCCTGTTTTGTCCAGATGTTGCAGGATGAAGTGCAATCCCATGTTGATTGCATCATCCACGGACCTGTTTGTTAGGTAAGCAAACTGCAGGGGGTCCAGTAAGGGTCCATTGATGTCCTTCAGATAAGCCAGAACCAGTTTTTCAAATGACTTCATGACGACAGACGTTAGAGCCACAGGTCTGTAGTCGTTAAGTCCTGTTATCTTGGGTTTCTTTGGAACGGGGATGATGGTGGAGCGTTTGAAGCAGGACGGCACTTCACACAACTCCAGAGATCTGTTGAAGATCTGTGAAAAGATGGGGGCCAATTGGTCAGCACAGGTTCTCAGACAGGCTGGTGTAACACCATCTGGGCCTGGTGCTTTTCTTCTTTTGTTCTTCCTGAAGACCTGGCGCACATCGTTTTCACTGATTTGAAGAGCAGGAGGTGGGGGGGATTGCAGGAGGTGTTAACGGTTGTGTAGGGAGATGATCAGAATGGATGTGGGGTGTTTCAAATCTACAATAAAACTCATTCAGGTCGTTAGCAAGTCGTTGATTAGCCTCAGTGCAGGGGGATGGTGTCTCGTAGTTGGTAATGGCTCTCAGTCCTTTCCATACTCAAGTTGAGTCATTGGAAGTAAACTGGTCTTCCAACTTTTTAGAGTAGGTCCTTTTAGCCGCTCTAATCTCTTTGTTCAGTGTGTTTCTGGCCTGATTATACAAGACTCTGTCCCCATTTCTGTAGGCATCCTCTTTGGCCTGACAAAGATGTCTGAGTTTTGCTGTAAACCATGGCTTATCATCGTTGAATGTTAAATAAGTCCTGGTAGGAATACATATATCCTCACAAAACTAATATAGGATGTTACGGTCTCTGTGAGTTCGTCCAGATCGGTGGTAGCAGCTTCAAAAACACTCCAATCAGTGAGGTCAAAACAAGCTTGTAAATCCTGCTCTGTTTCGTTGGTCCATTATATTGTATTGCTTGTAGCAGATTTCATGTCAGTTTCTAAAAACAAATATCCAGTGTCTGATGCTAAATAGTGCATTTAATTTTCTCTTAAACAGTAAAACGCAACCGTGGCAACTCGAGGTCGAACAATAGAGGATTTTACAGATAAAAATAACTAGCTGGCCAATAACCGATTAATCAACCGATAGTTTTTAAAATGGATACTGAATGACATAACAAACACTACATAACAGTAAAAATAGCAGAACTTTATTACAAAAAAAAAAAAAACGTGCTGACACATGAAATATGTACTGCACTAAATTAAATAAATATCTACATATTAAAATTAAAATATTAATATATTCATTTTGCCTTGATTATTCATGTTAGTTCATAGTGGATTAAAGACAGACACCTGGATCAAATGAAAGAGTTCAAGCAGGTACGTTTCATTGTGTTTCCTATACATCGATTTATTTGTGGTGGTCCGCCGCTATATCAAAACTGACCGCCACAAATATATTTTCCAAAAGGCTTTGACTTTGTTGAATAAACATGAGCACTGCATGTCTCAAAGTTGAAACCCGGTGTGGGTAACTAATGCTACCACATACTAATTTAAAAATGTATTAATAAATGTTGAAATGACGGCTTTTTCTAACACTGATAAGAAAAAGAACTGAAATGCAGTTCAGATTTGTTTGGCGGTTCTGAGGTTTCTGTGGGCTGCAACAGATTGTAACAATCGTGACATTGAATGTTTGGATCTGACTTTTGACCACTTGAGGTACTGCTAATGTTAGGCTGCTCTCGTACTGTACAATGACAGCGGTATGCATTTTTGCCAATAACTGATTGTTTCAGCAATTTATTATCAGTGCCAACTGACAAAATTGATCAATCAGTCAACCTGTAGAGGCAAAGTTTCATTACGCCATTTGTGGTATGTATCACGGCAGTTTAGAAATGAAATGTCCAGTGAGTGGAACTAAAAGTTTAATGCTCTGTTGCACTTTAAAATACCCTGAACCAAGAGTGTTACAAAAAAGCAAACTGCTAAAGCAGTCATGCAATTTTTGCTTTTCCATCTACAATTATTTGAGCTTAGTACAATTATCTGGATTAAGTGATGCAAACATCAAAATCTTAAAATGTTATGTTAAGGTCATAACATTGTATTGTGCAAGGAAATGCTAAAAAATAAGCCTTTATTCATCAGTAATCTTCCGCTGTATTCATAATTTGAATGAAAAGCAACATTGTTGGTGTTTTATTGTCTAATGTATGTACAGGTGCAGTTTTGCCGAAAGCTGGTAGTAAAATTCGAAACAAAGGTCCTAAAAATTAATTTTGAAATCATGTTTTATTTTGTAAATACGTTGTATTTTATTTGAGTCATGTTTTACAGTTATTTGGTTCTGTTTTTAAGTGTCAATGCAGTATGGACATGTGTAGTATGGAATAGTCTGTGTAGTAGTTCTGTATTCAGTATTTCACTGTCTGACTGAAGGCACTTACCGAGGGCCTGTGTTGTTTAGTGCAGCGAGCAGAGGGAATATCAGAAGCTCTTTTGAATGCCAGAAAGAAAGCTCAGAGAAAGGAGGGGGAAAAATGAATATATTGAAGCAGGAGCAGAAAGATTTGATTACTAGCCAACCTAACAAGGAGCCAGTAAACGCAAGCACATTTACCTCTGCCTAATGCACGCTTTCATCTCAGGAAAGAAAGATGCTCTTTATGCAGTGAAATTGTAAAAGAAAAATGTGAAATTCACAAACCATTTCTTCTCTCGGACAATGCGGTTTTACAAAGATGCCCCTTTCAAGGTAGATGAGACAAGGCTGTCGCCATTGCACTCTGGGAAGATAACATTGGTCATTTTGATGTCTTTTATTTTTGTTTTCCCAGATCGAGTTACCACAGTGAAGACCGACATTTACGTCACTAGTTTTGGCCCTGTTTCAGACACCGACATGGTGAGTGGAATTCTTTTTTGTGCATTTATTTTTTCACAGGCGGACAGATAGCATCACTTTGCCATCACTATCAGCATCATGGACCAGCTCATCACAGATTTTTCAAGCCAAGAACCACCTACCTAGACAGGAACAGACCGTCTGGCCAACCACAGATTGTTTACCTGTAGAAGTGCTAGTAAATCTGAAATTGTTTACAGCACAATGAAAGACCTTAAAGTACACAACAGGGTTATTATATTTACCTAAAGTACATATCAGGGTAATTATAGTTATTATAGTATAAAACCTTAAATTAAACTGAAACTAAAATTAAAAAATTAAATTAAATTAAAACCTTAATTTAATTTAAATAAAAAAAAAATATTTTCATCACTTGAAATAAATGATAGCTAAAATAAATAAATATATATATATATATATATATATATATATATATATATATATATATATATATATATATATATATATGTATGTATATATATACACGTGTATATATATATATATACATGGTAATTATTTTTCCAAAAGAAGATGGATCATAAAAAAATTTAAAAAAAATATTTTTTTTTTTGTACTCTAACTTTAGTACCTGAAATATGATATTTCACATAAAAAAGGTTTATATAATCATACAAGAGAAACTAATAGTTGAATTTATAAAAATAACCCCGTTCAAAAGTTTACATATGCTTGATACTTAATACTCTGTTACCTGGAGAATCCACAGCTGTTTTTGTTTTTGTTTTGTTTTATTTTGTTATAGTTGATCATGAGTCCCTTGTTGGTCCTAAATAGTTAAACTGCCTGCTGTTCTTTAGAAAAACCCTTCAGGTCCCACAAATTATTTTTTTTTCCATCATACATTCTGTATTTGAACCCTTTCCAACAATGACTGTAAGATTTTGAGATCCATTTTTTCACATTTAGGACAACTGTCACTGAAGCTCCAGAAGGAAACACGATCTGAATTATTTTAAAAATAAATGTAAATTATTCTAAAATAACACTGATACATATAGTATCATTCACAAGTTTGGTTAGAAAGATTATTTAATGTTTTGAACAACAACAACAAGTCAATTACTGTATGCTCACCAGCGCTGCATTTATTTGATCAAAAAAATACAGTGAAAACTGTAAAAAAAAAAAATTAAATATTGTTGCAAAATATTATTACACTTTACAATACTATTTACAATTTAATAACTGTTTTCTATTTGAATATATTTTTAAATGTAATTTATTTGTGTGATGACAAAGCAGTCATTACTCCAGTCTTCAGTGTCACATGATCCTTCAGAAATCGTGCTGATTTGATGCTTATTTATTGTTATTATCAATATCGAAAACAGTTGTGCTGCTTAATATTTTTGCAGAAATAATAATACAAATTTTTGGGATTGTTTGATGAATAGAAGGTTCAAAAGAATAGTATTTATTTGAAATAGCCCTTGTAACATAAATGTCTTTACTGTCACTTTTGATCAATTTAATGCTTCCTTACTGAATAAAAGTTTCTTTTAAACAGTAATGTACCTCAGTCATCTGTGCAAATGGATAGAGCAAAATGAAACTAGCTCTGCTTGGTAGGACAATAATTTTCTGAATTTCAACCCAGACAAATGTCAACTGTAAACTAGCTCTGCTTGGTAGGAAAATAATTTTCTAGGCAGTGTCACTGTGCAATTAAAATGATTAGTCACTCTATTAAAAAAATAAATAAAATAATAATAGACAACATCCATTGAGACTGGATCTATTTTTTAGATGTGACGTCTGAGTCTTAGACTACTTTATGTCTATTGATGGCTCATAACGGCGCTCAAACATTAGATCATGGCCAGGTCATGGGTTTGATTTCCAGGGTATGCACCTTGAGTGCAATGTAAGTCGCTTTGCACGAAAGCATCTGCCAAATGCATAAATGTAAATGTGAATCACACAACAGCTGATCAGTCTTTTATCTAACTGCTGGCTACAGAGGGCCGCCATCTGTACAGGTGTCATTTTTCACTGCTAATGTATTAATGTCTACACATATCAAGCAGCGAGCTCTGTTTGGATCCTTGTGGGGAAGCGATCAGTGTAAATAACCAGTGGTCCATGGCGACCCAGATGAATTTCATATCCGATGGAACCGAAGCAGGAAATGAAAGGCTTTGGCACCTGACTGCATCTATGACACTCTGAATTAGTGCCTGTGACTCTGATGACTCACGCCATCGCTCTGACACTTCTCAATGGATTTAGAGCTTCTTAATGGAGTTTTTGTTCTGGAAAGATAACATATGACTCATGTAAGCCGCGATGAATTTGCGTGCTAACAATGCACTCTAATTTTATTCTGTGGCAGAAACAAGCTGACATAAATATTTGCAAAACTTTGTCAGCAAAGTAAATATATGCATTTTGTTGTCATGTGACAAGAAAGGCCTAAAACAAGGAATGACACAGAGAACCACTGAGCCAAAATGAATACAAAGACATTTCTTGAGAATTTAGGATCTGCCTGTGTACGATGCTTTCCACCTCTCAACATTCTTGTTTTGATGACAGCAGTAGTTGTGATATTTGGTTGGAAAATATGGTTACCATACATTTTGTGTGTGTGTGTGTGTGTGTGTGTGTGTGTGTGTGTGTGTGTGTGTGTGTGTGTGTGTGTGTGTGTGTGTGTGTGTGTGTGTGTGTGTGTGTGTGTGTGTTCGCACTGTGCGTCCATGTGTCCACTCATCAGTGTCTCAGTATGAGCGTCTCAGCCCTGATCTCCCGTGTCTTTGAGATTGGACCCAGATGCTACACCTTCTGCTCCTCGGACTGAAGAATACAAACCGTTCTTCCCTCTTTCCATTCCTTTATTGCTTGCATTCCTCCTCCTTTTGCTTCTGCTCATCCACCCTTCACACTTTTCACTTTCTTCCTATTCTTGAGTTGATATAACTCTGGCTGCTGTTCTGTATTGAAACATACAATGCATGGCATTCTCCATTGTACAGTGTGGTCTTTGCCATGCTTTCACATGTTAGCATGCTGACCCTGTCTGGCAGGAGGGAGAGCATTTCACAGAGGCACGTCTATATCTTTGATATAGTTTTTTTTTTTTTCATTTTCAAAGACAAATTGTTCCATTTCTTTGCCTCTCCACATTCCCCGGAGTTTATCATCCTCCTCTGCTGCACCATCCCCCTCTCTCTTTTTCCTTTTCAAGTGCTCTGACAGTTGACGTTCAATTTTTTTCTCCATTCCTTTTGAAATAGATTCCCTCTCAGTGTAGTAGCAGATAGTCCTTCCTCATTCTGCACGTAAATCTTTGTACTATCAATTATTTAAAAGAACTCATTCTGCCTTACTGAACCATATTACGCTGTCATTATGAATTCAACATGCAAATACACGTTTCAGTGTCAACCTCAGCTCTGCTTCGAAACCTAGTGACCTCCCTACTTAGAGAGCATTTTAATGCCAAGATTTTTACAGAATTGGAAGATTATAAATATGCCGACACTGCCATTCAAAATTTGGAAGTTGGTAAGATTTTATTTTAATTCATTTTAATTATGAGGAAGTAAGCAGTAGCAAAGTGGTGACTGCTTAAAGTAAAAATGAAACTAAAAGTAATTTTATAAACATAGTTATTTTAAAAGTTAGTTAGTCATAAAGCACATTTATAAACAACCAAATGGTTGACCAAAGTGCTTAAAAACAATACATTAAAAGCAATACATAAAAAAGAGAATTTCAAACAGCAAGGTAAAATACACACAGTAAAATTAATTTGTTAAACGCCATAGATAAAAATGTAAAGATTTAAGCTTTGATTTAAACATGGAAAGAGATGATACCATTCGAATTGACACTGGTAAGCTGTTCCATAGTTTGGGGCCAACCCTTGCAAACTCTATCCCCTTTATGTTTAAGCTTAGTCCTACACAAAGAGAGTAATCCAAGATCCCCAGACCTAAGTGACCTAGTTGGGGTTATGAAGGAGTACCAATTATGAACGGTAGCCTGGAGCTAAACCATGTAAAGATTTGTAAATGAAGACTAAAATTTTTAACTCTGTTCTAAATTTAACTGGGACATCAAGATGGGAGTAATGCGATCACATTTTTTACTACCGGTCACCAGCCTAGCAGCAGTGTTCTGAACAAATTGTAAACACACCCAATAGATGAATTATTAGCTCCATAATAAATTGAATTACAAAAGACATGTGGTAATGAATGCTTGGATAACTGTTCACTTCACAAAATTCTTGTTCAGAGAAAAGTTTTAACTTTTCTCAGGCGGTGTAAATGGGGAAAGCATGATTTGATGGCAGAATTAATCTGTTTATCAAACCAAAGTCCTGAGTCAAATAAAACGCCAAGATTTTTTGTGCACGGAGTAACATGAGAGCTTAAACCCTAGATCCAGATCAACACACACATCAAAAAAGTCACTTGGTCCAAACAATACAACTTTAGTTTTATTTCTCATTTAAGGCCAAAAATTTTTGTGAAAGCCATGATTTCAGATCCCGTAGGCATGCTAGCAAAACCTCAATAGAGCATGAATTTTTACATTTAAGTGGGAGATACAACTGGGTGTTGTCAGCATATAAATAAAACGATACTCCATGTTTAGAAAACAGGGATCCCAGTGGTAGCATGTATAAAGAGAAAAGTATAGGAGCAAGGATTGATCCCTGTGGAACACCACAGGGGAGGTGTACTACTGAAGAAGTATGTTTTCCAGAACATACAGAAAACTTCCTATTGGTTAAATATGACAATACTCTGAATGCCTACATAACTTTGGAAGTTTGGAAGTAATTTTTTAAAAATAAATTAATACTTTTATACAGCAAGCACACATTAAATTGAACAAAAGTGGCAGTAAAGACATTTATAATATTTCAAAAGTTTTCTATTTCAAAAAAGTGCTGTTTTTTGAACTCTCTATTCATCAAAGACTGCTGAAAAATGTATCTGAAAAAATACTTAGCAGTGCAACTGTAAATTACATTTTAAAATGTTAAAATAGAAATCAGTTTGTGACGAGTGGGGTGAGGCCGAGAGCCGTGGGAACGGAGCGAGGCCGGTGGAGTGATTTGGGAAATGAGCGACACCTGCTCCACTCACCGGTCTCGAGTCCCACGGAGGAGATCGGGAGGATACAAAAGAGGAGCGACGACAGTGAAGGACGAGAGAGGACCAGGCCTGGACTTTATTTTGGGTTTGGTTTTTTTATTTGTGCGCGGCAGTCGCCCGTGAGGGGCTGTCGCGCTGTTTTGTGCTTATTTTGGTTATTAAAATTTTATTTGAGTGTTCGCCGGTTCCCGCCTCCTTCTTCCCGTGATTATGGAGTTTTATATTGTTACACAGTTATTTTAAATTGTAATAATATTTCACAATTTACTGTTTTTACTGTATTTTAATTATTTTACTTATTTTTAATGAAATAAAATAATTGAAAAATAATATTTTTTACTCAATATTTGTGTTTTCCCCCTTTTTAGAGTATTTTGTTGTTTGCTTCATTTTTTCATCATTCTGTGGTGACTTGTTGCCGTAGAGAGCTATGAGTTTCCATTTCAAGATCTGTTGCATACTCACCTTAAGAAAAGCCATTTATGATTTCTTTAGAGTCATCCCTGATGAATAATTCATGTCAATAATTAGAAGAAATTGCTACAGTGAGTGCAACATACTCTAAAACAAATAAAAGTTTGATACCTTAGCTTGTAAATAGCTGGTAAACAAGTGACAGTATCGTTTGCTTGTTGTTTTGTGATTCCTTTTCAAGTCAGACTGAGGTCACATTGTTATTGCCAACATATTTGAGCTGTTAGCAAAAGCCTGTGGTTTTAGTTTTCTGCTCTGTGGGTTTACAATGACAGCCTGTCTCTCTCTCTGTCTCAATGCCCTATGGCCATGCTAACCCTCATCATTAGAGCTGACCCTGCTGGCAAACGTGTGACACTCAGGTAAACAGCTGAGTGAAAAGACTTGTGGGTAATGAGCTAAAGAGGTTTGGTAGGTGTGGCTGCTGTGCAGTAGCATGTTTGCTGTCAGGTTGATATCGGTTATTAGAATATGTGAAGCAGTACCCCAGGCATTTCTCTTTAAACTGTAGGTGACACAAATAGGATTCACAGAAGGATTCGGCAGACCAATGTCAAATGAACATCAGGCTTTTTCCAGGTAGCATCAGGAAATCGCCTATTCCCAGAGGAAAATATTATTGTTCAAATTATGTTTCTCCTACAGTAAAACTCCTTCTGAGAAATATAACAACGCTGTTAATTTATTTATTTTTTAATAGTTTTTATTTTCCTATTTTCCGTTGAATTTCGTTTTTTTTTTTTTTTTCGTAATGTTTTGTATGTTTTTGTCTTTATTTGTTATTGTTTTTGTTTTTGTTTTTTTTTTGTTTGCTTTGTTTTGTTTTAATATAGGTCTATGCAGTTTTTTTCATTTTCATTTCAG
Organism: Cyprinus carpio; assembly: GCF_018340385.1. NCBI lineage: Eukaryota > Metazoa > Chordata > Actinopteri > Cypriniformes > Cyprinidae > Cyprinus > Cyprinus carpio. The sequence continues at coordinate 12,517,168 of NC_056585.1, read as the reverse complement.
CTAAAGTTTTAGTTATTTTACTGTCAGTTAAACTAAATTTAAATGAGAAATATTACTTTAAGAACACACTGAAGGAAAATCAAATGGAGACAGTTGCTGAAGTCTCATGCCATTCAAATGTTTTCTCCTGAAAAAAAAAAAGACCTCAACAATGTCTGAAACTGTGCTTAGATTTGTCAGTTTAGCAAAGTCTACAATCAGAAGTCAGAGATACTAATACTAGATACTAATTAATCTAAGAGCTATTCTAACATTTACTTTATAAAGATGAGTAAATTTATGGTTTCTCTTTCTTATGGGATCCAGCATCTCTGTTTTTCCATCATGCCTCATTCTCTTTTTAAACATTAGTTTCTGTCAGCCGGTGTGGTGACAGTTATGACTTGTGGGTAGCATTGGGAATCTTAAACCAACATCATCCTCATGTGAGATGTCTAGTCGTGATGGATGAGGGTGAACCTGGTAGTTCTGTATCCTGATAATCCTGGTCTGAGCTGAGCCTCCAGTGCTGCTTTATCTGGACTAAACAAAGCAATGCCCAAACACACACAGACACACACACGCACACACACACACCACCACCACAGAAGGTCATCATGTCTATTAATGCTGTGTGCCTCTGAGCCATGGAGCAGACGGTATAGAATAGGAGGCAAGTGAGATGGAAACACAACAAGGAAAGTGGAGAGGGAGGTTAGAGAGAGAGTAGTATTTATTTGGCCCCTGTACTGCCCTACGGCCCCAGGAGTCTCCATATACAGCTGGGGTGAGATGAGGACAGCCAAGATTCAGCTCAACTGATATCTGCTTTGCCTCTGCACTTGCAAACACACACACACCACACTTAAGTTTAGGAGTTAATTTTTTTTTTTTTTTTTTTTTTAATCTGGGTCAGAAAATTTTTATAGATATTCATTTCAATTCAATCATATTCTCATTAATACTTTTTGAGAGTAATTTACTTTTGCTTTGAACAAAATCAAACAATATAACTCTCAAAAAAGACCAATATTTAAATCGCCTATTAAAAAAAAACACAAAAGACAAAAAAAAAAACATTTAAATCTTTTAATGGAACAGAACCAACCGATATTTAAACCTCTTAATATAACTAAACCGACCAATATTTAGATCTTTTAACATAATAATAATTGACTCACATTTAAATATCTAAATCGAGCAAAAGTGACCAACATTTAAATCTCATAATAGAACAAAACTAAATATTTTAATGGAACAAAACCAACCAATATTTAAATTCATTAACAGCATAATAATTAACCAAAAACTGAACAAAACAGACTAAAGTTTAGATCTTTTAAAAGGGACAACAGATGAAAATTTCACTTGTTTAGGTTTTTTTTTTTTTTTTTTTTTTGGGGGGGGGGGGGGCATGTCTGCCAACTCAGAAAAGCTAAAAAGAAAATGCAGCTAGTTTGTTTTGGGCTGTCTAAGTCTGAAAATGTCGTCCAGAGAGCTGTTTCTATTTTCAGACAGTTTCTACATAGATAGCTAGCAATTTTAATAAAACCACCTCCGAGCCATATATGGAGTCCAAGGCAGCAATTCACAAGTCTTTTGTTGACATGCCCCATGGAAGAGAAGGGTGGGATCAGCAGTAGTAGATTCAGTAGCACTGCAGCAAAGTATAATTTTACATGTGCTGTGTGTTTGGAGTCTTGATTGAATGGGATAAGAGAAAGAGACTGTGCACTTTATGATAAATTCTACTAAGACGATACAAAGTAGACAACACATCTTGAATCTGGCTACAGTCACTGCAGTGTTCTGTCTGTGTCTGAGCAGTTATAAAACTTCAGGCTTGTGTCACAGTGCTTCTGTATGCAGTCCGGAATTTGCTTTTGCATTAGAACTCCTAGTCCAGAAGTCACTCATGGTTTTTTAATTAGAATTTAATTAAATTTTGAGACAGGCTGCTTTTATTCCTAAAATACTTTCATTTTAGTCAGTATGTGCTTTTATTCTAGACCTGTATTCAGTCTAGAAATGTTTTGAGTCATGAAGTGCTTTCTCCCTCTGCAATTGCTGTTATTCTTGAACTGCTCTCATTTGTAGAATTGCTTTAAGTCCAAGTACTGCTTTCATTCTAAAACTGGCTGTTAGTTGTGAGACTAATGAGACTTTTGGATTATCTCATTGTTTGCTCGCCCTGGCTCACACATCCCAACCTTTTATGACTAGTGAATTTTCAAAGAAAACTTTTTCTTCTTGAAAACTGTTTGTTTGGTTTTGGTAACAGATGGCATTGTTTTTGTATTTTTTATTTAGCATACAGTGAGGACCAGTAGCTTCCTTAAAAGCACTAAAAGTGTCATTAATGGAATCACTGCAATTCAAGAACCATGATTTTCAATTCAAGTCACCTTTATTATATAGTGCTTTTAACAATGCAGACTGTGTCAAAGCATTTTACAGTATTAAATAAGAAAATAGTGTGTCAGTAATGCAAAATGACAATAGTAAACACTCAATTTTCAGTTAAGGGCAGTTCATCATTGAATTCAGTGATGTCATCATCCAGCTCAGTTCAGTTTAAATAGTATCTGTGCAATCAAGTCGACGATTTCGCTGGATATTAAATGTCCCCATCTAAGCAAGCCAGAGGCGACAGCAGCAAGGAACCAGATCTCCACCGGTGACAGAGTTCTCCTCTGGCCAGACGAACCAGCAGTTCAATTCCAGGCTGCAGCAAAGTCAGATTGTGCAGAGGACTCATCTGGTTCCTGTGGTCTTGTCCCAGTGGCCATCTAGGAGACAAGGTCTTCACTGGGGATCTGTCTCTGTGGCTCATCTAGTTGTCCTGGTTTCCGCTGACATTCAGGGCAGTCGAGGTCATCTCTAGGTGATGATCCACCATCTGGGCTGGATACGTACTGGATCCTGGTGACTGCAGTGACCATCTGACCCTGGATACAGAATGGCTACGGTGACCTCGGAATAAGAGAGAAACAGACTAATATTAGCGTAGATTCCATTCTTCTAACGATGTAGCAAGTACATTGTGTGTTATTGGAAGTGTTCCCAGTTCTGGATGTCCTAATTAATGCAGCCTAAAACTGCTTTAATGGATTTCAATATCAGAAATGTGTTAGTGTGTTATGTGTAAGCCAGGTTAAAGAGATGTGTCTTTATTTTAGAGTGTGTCTGCCTCCCAAACAATGTTAGGTAGGTTATAACAGAGTTTTGGCACTAAATAAGAAAAGGATCTGCCACCCACAGTTGATTTTGATATTCTAGGTATTATCAAATTGCCAGAGTTCTGAGAATGCAGCCGACGTGCAGGACTATAATGTAACAAGAGCTCGTTCAAATACTGAGGTGCTAAACCACTCAGGGCTTATAAGTAATAAGCAAGATTTTAAAATCTATTCAGTGTTTAATAGGGAGCCAGTGCAGTGTTGACAGGACCGGGCTAATATGATCATACTTCCTGCTTCTAGTAAGAACTCTAGCTGTTGCATTTTGGACCAGCTGGAGTTTGTTTATTAAGCATGCAGAATAACCACCCAATAAAGCATTACAATCATGAACACATTAATTAACATTTTCTGCATTTGATATTGAGAGCATAGGTTGTAATTTAGCTGTATTTTTGAGATGGAAAAATGCAGATTTAAAAAAATGCTAGAAACTTGGCTTTCAAAGGAAATATTGCTATTAAATAGCACACCCAGGTTCCTAACTGATGACGAATAATTTTTGCAGAGTAGCCATCGAGTCTTAGACAGTGTTCTAGGTTATTAGGTTGTAGGTCAGATAATTAACATCTGTTTTTTTTTTCCAAAATTTAGCAGTAAGAAATTACTTGTCATCCAGTATTTTATATCGATTATGCAGTCCATTAGTTTTTCAAATTGACATGTTTTGTTGGGCCATGAAGTTAAGCTGAGTGTCATCAGCATAACAGTGAAAGCTAACTCCATGTTTCCTGATGATATCTCCCAAGGGTAACATGTAAAGCGTGAAAAATAACGTCCCTAGTACTGAGCCTTGAGGGACTCTATACTGCACTTATGATCGATATGATACCTCTTCATTCACTGCTATGAATTGATAGCAGTCATATAAGTAGGATTTGAACCATGCTAATGACTAATTTTTAAATTTATGATTTCAATTCATTATCCTTCAAATGTTTAAGGTCATTATGGTTTTTTAAATAAGTAAATTAATAAAAAGAAAAAAGAAAAGAAAAAAGAAATGAAAACTTTTATTCAGCAAGGACCTACTAAGTTGATCAAAATTTAAAGTTTGTTACAAAAATTATGCATCACCATTCCAGAATAATAATGCATCACCATTACACAATAAAAAATCCTAAAAAAGTATGACAATTTAATATATTAAATATATTCAAATAGAAAACATTTAAAATTGCTATAATATTTCATAATATTATAGTTTTATTTTTATTTTTATTTTTTTACTGTGTTTTCAAAATAAATGCAAATAAATCAAATAAATGCAGCTTTGTTGAGCATAAGAGAATGTTTCTTTCAAAAATGTTTAAAAACTCTTACCAACCCCAATTTTTTTAACAGCCTACACACACAGACAAAGCGCTCAAAAAATTATGTGTCTATGAATAATCCAATATAAATGCATACTCAGCACCTGTGAAACAATCTCATAAACCCACACTCCTGACCTCACCACCTACTTCTCTTTATTTCCCTTACTCCCTGATATGTGCTGGTGTGCATGTACTGTACCTGTATGTGTGTGATGGGTGTATGCTTGATAATGTGATGGAGGGGTTTCATGGTTCTTCTCTACTGTTAATGGATGTTCATTTAAAACCCTCCTCAGCCGGGACAAATCAAGCCCCTTGACTAAAATCAGATGGGTCATAACCATCACAGAAATGTCCAGATTCAAGAGAATGAGCTGTACATCCATCAAAAACAGCATCTGCAGTAGCAGGAGGAGGAATCTGGCTACAGTCCCTGCAATGTCCAGACACTGTCTGAGCAATCATAAAACTACTGTCGCAGTGCTTCTATATAACTGCTTGCAGTGTGACACTTCAGTCTCAAGCTGCTTTAAACAAGAACTCTTTGTCTGGTACTTTCAATGTAGAACTGATTTAATTTACTCTAGCACTGATTTTAAATCAGGAACTGGTTTTAGTCAGACTGTTTCTATTCTGCTTTTATTAAATTTAATAATAAATAAAATACATTTCTAATATAAAATATATGTTTTAGTTATATATGTTTATTTCAAATAATGAAAAGGTTTTTTATGATTGAAGTTTTAGCCAGCTATCATCATATGAAATGCCAGGTCAGTGTTTTGAAGTGTTTTGTAGCCCTACGCATTGTAAAATGTTATTGGTGCAAAATTCCACTCCACATATCTATATAATAAACATCAAATGTGTTTTTATTTTTATGATTTTGTTTTTAGATTACATTTTTCAAAACACTGAAACAAAAAATAATCCACCACAAACAACATACGAAGATGGAACAGATACTGTCAGCACTGCTTATAATATTGCAACCATCCATATGGCATACTAATATAGGAATGACTGAGTACAAAGCACTTCACAGTTTTATGGAAATATGTCTTACTTGGCTGTGATTGTGTCACTTCACACAGCAGGTTCACTGTTAGTTAGAACTCTGTTACCTTTTCACCTCCCAATCTAAAGCCAAAACCCTCTGGTAATCATTCTTTAAAGCATTTTAAAAGTTTTTCCTGTTCTACCAGACAAGATGAGCTTCCATAATGATATCTCTGGGCAGCACAATCTCTCTTATGGAGCAGAGAGTGGGATCTGATCACCCTCAGCACTAGTTAAAGGTTTGAGCGATTGACTCTCCCCTACAGTGCTTGAGACTCAAATGCAGTAAACTCCATTTGCAAATCAGCTGGCGTTCTGTGTTTATCCACCAGAGCAAAAATAAGCGGATAGAAAAATATTACACTACAGGTCATTTGAAGGCAAGAAAATGCTTGAATTTGAATTGCATTCAGAGGCTTTGCTTGAAGAAGAACACAAACCCAGACTTTTTATATGGTTGTCTAATTGTTTGGATTGTTACAGTACCACAACAGCAAATTCACCGCCAGTCAATCAGTGTAAGAGCGTATTGTGTGCTCACTTGTCACAAACAAAACACTGTCTGAGCAACAGAACCTCATACAGTCTAAAATCTGCTTTCGTTTCATCTTTATGCAGGAGTACACCATCGATGTCTTCTTCAGGCAGAGCTGGAAGGATGAACGGCTGAAGTTTGAGGGACCGATGAATATTCTGCGTTTGAACAACCTGATGGCCAGTAAGATCTGGACTCCAGACACATTCTTTCACAATGGGAAGAAATCTGTCGCACACCACATGACCATGCCCAACAAACTGCTGCGGATTCAAGATGACGGCACCCTGCTGTACACCATGAGGTAACCAAGGTGTTATTTGTACTGTTTTATATCTCAGCTTTTTCAAGAGTTTCAAAAGATACCACACATAACATCATTTGGAAAGTGCTGTGCTTCGAAAGTTTCATGTTGAAATTTTGTACTAATCTGAAAGCGTCAGTGCAGTTAAATCAGTACTATTACTGAATATTAATTGTCTTTTATACTATGGTGCTGTTGAATGCTTGAATGTGACTGGTTATCAAACCAAGGTGTGCATTTATTTTCAGCGAAACTCATGGTGAATGTCATTTTTTGCCCGCATTACATGACCATCATCATTTCACCAAATTATTTCAGTTTTTTCAAAGGTCCTTACAGCCTACAACAGCAAAAGAACCAAAACCAACAATGACATTGGCCTATGATCTTGTGGACTATAATCCAATTTTTTTTTATTTTTTATTTTAATTTTTTTTTTTTTATTTTGTACGAGGAACACACCCAAACTGAAGAAAATGTTGCCCTCCGGTGAATTTTTTGTGAATAATGACTTAAATTTTGATCTGTTCCTCACATGATGTTATCAGGAATTTATATTTTTTTGGTGAATGATCCATTTAGCTCATATTGTGGGTGGCAAATGGAGTTATCCCTCATGTAAATCCCTGAATCACCTTGTACTCCTGTGAATTAGAATAATTCATCCCTCACCGGCTCCCACAGTATGACAGCCGGCCGTATTGATTTAGCCACTAATTAAGATGTTTCATCTCTTTTCAGAAATGTGACACTCACTATTGTAGAAGCCGATTTGGTTAAAACCAGTGACTTTCTCAAAGTGAAGCGCAGTTCTCATTACAATCGACATATTCAAGAGTCTGAGAAGATGCTCATCAATCTACTTAATTACCTGCAGATGAAACAGGAAGAGCAGAATTTGTGATATATTGTCGTGTCTCGTGTACACAAGCCTCAAACAACACGGCTTTCATAATGACTCGCTCTCGCCTCTGTTCATCCTGATGGCCGCTCCAGAACACATCATGACACTCTTTCAACATGTACCCTCTCAATTTTCTTTTGCTTTTTTCTCTCTTCTAAATCGCTCTCTCGCTCACAGCTCTTCCTATGAGCACAAATGCTCTTCGCCAATGCCAAATCAATGAGAGCCTGACTCAGCCATGAAGCACAGGAAGAAAAAAAGGAGACAAACTGAGAGAGAAAGACCAAGAAAGAGAATGCAGCAGACAGAGTGAAATAGAGGAGAAATGGATGTGAAAATGAACTTGCATTTATAGGAATACTAGTAATTGGGGATTATTGATCTATTTAATATTCAAAATATTATTGAGAATATAGTATTACTATTAACTTATTCATTATCTCACTATTAACTAACTTCTAAACTATGACTCTAGACTCCTAATTTGCTGCTTATAAAGTTAGTAAGTTAGTCCTCTTGTTTGCATGGCATTATTTTACAATCTATTTTTATGGTGCATAAATAAAAAGGATTAAATAATGTTCCTTGTGATCATTATATGTATGTGTAATATTGATCTGAGTTGAAATATTTGAATGCAAAGCTTCCATGAAGACAGCAGTTGCGAGCAAGCGGCAAATTCAAACTAAACTGACATTTAAGGGAAACGTTGCAGGCAAACCACGTATTATACAACATTGCACTAACAAAATAATTAAGGCAATAAAAGAATTAAGATGAAAATGTTTTAAAACCTTAGTTTGTTAGTTATATCTTATAATCCATTACAGTGTACAAAAAAAAATCCAAAAAAAATCATCAGCAGCTGCGTTTGTATGAAACAAGAGCGAGTCCGCGATACCAGGATGACATAATTAAACAATTGTACACCATTTTAAGTTTTAATATTTTATTAGCTAAACAAACGCAAAGCTTCCATCAAGAAAAAAAATTGTTCAAGCAAGAGTACAGCGCCGAATGCTGTTACCCGGATGAACCTGTGTTATTAGCTTTTACAGGTTGTATATATAAATATATATATATATATATATATATATATATATATAATTGCCCAGTCCTGCTAGTAATGGTAATGGCATAAAATGTCTGCTTTAGTTGTGTTTGTGAATGTAATCACAGGTTGACAGTGCATGCTGAGTGTCCCGATGCATCTTGAAGATTTTCCCATGGACTTCCACTCCTGTCCTCTCAAATTCGGCAGCTGTAAGTAACAGCATGGAGTGTCTTTCTTATACTGATTGGTTTAAAATGTCAAACATTCATCTGCAAAGTTTTAACTGTGGCCCCACTGAAACCATTCCTACAGATGCTTACACAACGACAGAAGTTACGTACACCTGGACAAAGAACGCATCCAACTCTGTGGTGGTAGAAGAGGAAAGCTCTAGATTAAACCAGTACGACCTACTGGGGCAAACCGTGGGGAACGAAACCATCCGATCCAGTACTGGTGAGTCAAGACACTTACATATTGATAGATATGGTTTCATAATATAGAAAAAGCAAAGATTCTTCAGGAATTCTTTCAAAGTCAATTGCATGTATTTGAAACACAACATGGCAGTAGTGAATGATGACAGAAGTTACAGAAGTTTTTGGTTAGGTTTGTCCTCAAACAAAAGCTCTGAAAGCCACGAAGACTGAAAAGATATGTTGGATATAAAAGGATTGCCTGATGTAATGACAGATTTGTCCTTCATTCCATCATAGTTTATCAAGCACACATCCATTCTGTTCAGCTAAATCTGCAGTGTGCTTTAACACGATCTCTGGGCAAGACTCAACAAACCCTGTCTGTCACTTCCTCTGGTTCGCACTCACTGACATGCTCTCTTTCTCTCATGCACGTCTTTGGTTTGCAGTGACATTTCTTGTGTGTTGGCATTTGGTAGCTCAGAAAAAGTGAACACATCCTCAATGTAGGGTGAGATCTAGGCCAGAGCATGTTCAAGATATTCCACTTCAGTTGAGCACAGAGAAAACCAGAGGAACTGTGCAACAACACCCAGAAGAAACACTTTATGTCAGGTTTACAACATTATCTTTACAAAATGGATAGCATACTCACAGCTTGCAAAAAATTAAAGACATTCTGGATTTTATTATTGCACAACAGTAACGGTCAACACATATGGGATTAATATGTGGATACTTGTAACAAGAGAAGTGGCAGAGTGGCGGATGATATAGATATAGCAGATATACTATAACTAATAGACCTATAACACTACTGTTTTTTAATGCTTTTGTAAAGAAGTCTATTCTGCTCACCAAGGCTACATTTCTTTGATCAAAAACCACAGTAAAAACAGTAAGGGTGTGCTCAACAGTCGAATACCTTATTCGGAAAGGCAAAATAATGGCTTCAAAATGAATAACAGATAACAAATAATTTTGCTGAAAAATTTTCGGCTGAGGTTGGCACAGCCACTCATCATATTTGCTGGATAACTTAGCCAAGGGATCAGCACGATATCTATACATAAAGCTCTTAAGTCACTAATGCTATAATAAGTGTGTGAAGTGAATGAAGGTAAACTTTATGCATGAAATGAGAATCAACAACCTCATTTGCTGTTGCCTCTATATGCATCTCTCAGAAATCAGAGAATATCACCTAAAATACTACATCATACAATAATAATTATAGCATGCTGATTTCTTATAATTACCAGTGTTTGAAAACAGTTGTGCTGCTTCATACTGTATTTCTGTGGATTTTGGAGATTTTGAATCAAATGCATTCTCGGCATTGCCACCAGGTGTGCAGATTTTAGCTTTAAACTATCTTGTCTGGCTGTCAGTTTTCAATTTTCAGGTCAACTGCTGTCTGTAAAAAGCAACAGTTTTAAGAGAATCTTGCTGAACAAGCTGCTTTTTGAATGACTTGTATAGTGAATGTAGATGCACATATAACCCAAATTGATGTCAAATCAAAATCAACGATCTTTCTAAAGTCATTAGGGCAAGAAAGTAATGAGACAAGTCTTATTTTGGTTCATTAGGCTCAAATATAACTTGATAACTGTTTCCATTTCATTTCCTAAGATAGTATTCCTATTGCCAGAGCAGTGACTTTGGCCATGTCCTGCGGCATTGGTGTCGGTATCCCCGCTCAGACCCATTTGTTAAGCTCTTTTTACATCACCCATACCAAGTTGATGTACTCAAACCGGAACCCAGCGACTCGCTCGCGGCAAACACACCATGCATGAGCCTGAGGGGCTTTTCTCCGAGGCTCTTTTCTCTTGAGGGTCATCTGCCACACTTGAGTGTGCACTATATTTTGCATACTTGAGTGTTCGTAATATATCTGAAGGATTTTTTAATACCTTTGTTCTTTGAGGTCACAGGCTCAGAAACCACTTAGAGTAAAACCACTCCAGGTTTGTGTATCTGTGTGTGTGTGTGTGTGTGTGTGTGTGTGTGTGTGTGTGTGTGTTGTGTGTGTGGTGTGTGTGTGTGTGTTTTGTGTATCTGTGTGTGTGTGTGTGTGTTTGCATTGATTAATGATGCAATGATGGGGTGTGTTTACTAAAACCAAGTACAGTCGAAAGGCACAGTGTCAGGAGGGAACTTAAACATGATGTCAGGGTGCGTGATGCCCATGTGTTATTCAGGCTTGACTTGGCTTTAAGATAAAAACGAATGCACACTCGGTGTTGTATAACAATGAGTGAATCTTTTTTCCTGGTCATATTTCACCCCAAAGATCAGGAAAGGAAATATTTGAAAATAATATTTTGCTTAAAGAACCTGAAGCCTATTTTTTAGAACCATTAAAATTTTATGACATTATTTGTCGTGAGAATCAAGCAGTTTGTTACATTAATGAGAATCTAATGAGAAATTCAAATGAGTATAATGAGAATTGCAAAAAAAAACATTGTCGGTTAAATGTCCAGATGCATTACAGTAATGAGAATAATGAGGGGGAAATGTGGTTAATTATCATGAAAATAAGGTCACAATACAGCAGATCTTAAAGGAATAGTTCGCCCAAAAATGAAAATCCTAATGTCCTTTCTTCATTTATAAAGTGTGTATACTTATAATACATTTAAATAAAATAGATAAAACTATTTATTTGTTTATTGATTAGTTGATTAGTGGTTAAAGTGTGCCCTTGTCCTTTTCATGATATTCACTTGTACAAAGCAAATGTTAAAGGTCTACTTCACCCAAAAATGATAATTCTCTTATTATTTACTACTAACCCAATGTCTTTTAAAACCCTTAATGGTAAAATGTAATTGAATTTTCAAAAAATGACCAAGACAACACCACAGAAATGGGTTTGAAAAATGACATGAGGGTGCATACAGTATATGACACAGTCTTTTGTTTATTTTTAGGTGAACTACTGCTTTAATCACAAAATTGCCCCTCTATCAGTTTTGTTCACCCCTTTTGTGTCTATCATGATGTTCACACACTAAGATCTGTGTGTTTTTGTGAGATCATTACTGGCGAACATGCTTGATGGGGATAGTTTCATCAAAGAGGCTGAGTTTCCTTCGAAAAGATGGAAAATGAGAGACAGAGAGAAGGGGAAAGATCAAATGATGTTGGCATACTGTCAGTGACATCGTGCTTAGGAGTTGAGACATCTGGATCCCAGGAAGGATCACGGTTGCTGTGGGAGAGAGCAATACATGCTTGCTAGCAGTAATTAGCAGTGCAGATCTGTCATCATTTTTGAATGCTTTTGTGTTGCTGGCCGTGATCAGACTTTTTTCTATCAGCCATAATGTCTAGTCTACACTGCAGATTATTATGACAAAAAAAAAGAAGAAATTGTTTGATAAAATATGTAAATGCAACCAACCAGAGTTAGTTTTCTTTAAGCAAGGTGTTAACAAAAATTAACTGTCAATGGGGTAAGAAAATTTTACTTAATTCAAACAATTACCCCACTGACAGATATTGTTTTCATGCATAAACTGTCTTAATTTTGATACATTTTTCAAAAAAAAACAACACTATATTGTGTGTAAATTTGTCTTGGGTTTAAGAATTTCTAGATATTTCTAAATCAAAAATAATGAAATATTAAGTACAAACTTTTTTCATTATAATACATTGAATGCTGTTGAGAGCATAACATTGGTGTATGAAGACAGATTTCAGCAGATGTTTTATTGCTGTGTGTCACGCCCCTTTTCAAAGACCCACCATATAGTCGGGGCCATTTCTTTGTTTTTTGATTAAATGATGCAGAAAAAAAACAATGTCTTTCTCCTGTCATTACCTGTGTTGGGCTTCACATCAAGGTGAGGTCAGGATTCTTATTAAGCCTGTCTAGAACAACATTTTTAGGCATCATGCTTGCTCCCAGCTCTTTTCACTTTTCATTTTCAAATATCCACTTTCATGAATTTTAAATGTTCTTCATGGAACCATCATTTCCAATATAGGAACCGTTCTTTTTTTTAGTAAGTGGTCAATGGACTTACTGTAGTTGTAGAGCATTTTATTTCAGCCACTCATGGGCTTTGACTTTAAATATGATTGCTGTCTTATAAAGCAGGTGCTTATGTAAATAGTAGACAGCAGAGCAGCTCAATAGGGTTTGGAACAGAGCCAGTGTGTGTTCTGGAATCACGGCATCTTTCTCCTGTTGACCTCCTGTGGGGGACCCGATCGTCAACTTCATGCTTTAATTAACATCTTCATGGTGCACAGACTGCAGCTCGGACACACACTCACACACGCTAGCTCTGTTACAAAACCTAGAGAGCTGGCCTCACTGTATACTGCCAACATAGGCAAAACCCTCACTAAAAATGAACCTCATAAGAGACACTGATTTGGAACAATCTGCATAGGCTAAAACAATACAAACCCACAATCTATAACAAAATATAAATAAAACACCAAGAATACAATCTAACAACACACACCAATATGCATAATACATAGCACAACTTATTTAAGTTGCAGCCTAGGCAATTTTTTCCCAACTTTTCTGTAGTTTAAGTTTTAAGTTTTAAATCTAATATATATGTATAATACTTATCATGAGTTTCTTATTTATTTTTTTTTTTTTTTATTATTATTTTTTAAGTAAAGATGATCTGCTTTCTTCATTTTTGTTGTTTTAAACAATACTTTATGTTTATGTTGAATTTTATTTTTATTTAACTTTTCAGTTTTTGGTTTGAGGTTTAGTTTTTATTTTAACTTTTTTAACCAATTACCAAAACATGTTTTTAAACTCATTTTAGTTAACAATAATAATTCCGGGATACACGTGATGCTGGCAGAACTTGGCCTCAATGTGGTATACAAGATGCCAGCAAGGTTGTTGTCTATCATTTGGACCAGTCTTCATGTCAAGAGTGGTGTGTATGATACTTTACAATCCTTTTAAAATCCTGTAAAGTTAAAGTAGAACAGCACTGCAGGCCTTTTGAAAGAGCTATTTCTTTCTCCGCCGGCAATAATGATATATAGGCTCTTAAAGTACCTCATATTTTTAGTCAGTAGAGACACATTCTCACACACACATACAGGCCTGAACTCTCACTTTCTTTTTTGTGTCTCTCTCTCTTCGCACATTTACATTTCATCATGCTGTTTTCTCCAGTGGACTGCTGTTAATTAAATTAAATCAGATGTGGCTCAGCCATCAACTGTGCTTATTTTCCCCTCCACGGCTCCGTGCTGAGCTAACTGGTGCTTGTGAAAGGAGGAATGAACTCCAAGAGGATACTGTGTGCACTTGAACAGAAAGAAAAGAGTGGGTTTTACAGGATAAGAGCTGGCTAAAAATCCGTCTGTGCTTCCTCTGCAGAAAGGATGAGGAGATCCCCCCTTTTGCCAAATGGCACCAGCGTGGCATCCTCCACAGGAGACTGAAAGGCACCAGATATTTAGATGTCCCTCTTCTGTTGCCATAGGCAACCAATGTCTTCCTCCATCTTTGGTTATGCCTTCCCTCTCTCTCTCTCTCTCTCTATCTCGACTCAGTCTGTCTTGGGGGCCGCTTGCCGGTAGAGATTCTCCATTTCCAGGCAGCTTGCCACGTTTCTTCTTCTGTGTCTTTTTATGTGGTTGGGATAATGCTCTGTGATAATGAGGTTAAAAAACCTCATGATGATGTCAAGGTGATTTTCTCTCTTTTTTATGCCATTTTGCCTCAGTAACAAACTGTAGGGAGTCGCTGCATACTGACCTGATCATTTCATCCAGGGCTTCATGAGATTATGTGAAATTGTGGCATCCCTCAAAGAGCTCCCAGCTTATAATTACATTTATCTTTTCCTAACCCTGCTGCTTTGTGACATCAGCTCTTACAGAAGATCCTTAGTTTGCAATATGAGTTTCATAATCTTGCTCTTTGATGTTCTATTTACAGAGTGCCACTTCTTCACCTGCTCCCATTTTGCACACTCTTTTCTTAAGAGTTTCCCATCAGGATTTGAAAATTAGATTTTTTGCAGCAGCTTTCTGAAGTTGCGGAAATTCCTCAGCCATAAATATTTCTTACTGATCATGAAACCATGGGTATATGTGTAACTTGAGATGTTCCCTTTCGTCAATGGGTATCTGTGCTGCGTCCCCTAGAGGGCACTATGGGGAATGGTATACACTTGCCGTCATGCTGAAGGTATGAAGGCTTTATTGGCTGAGCTAAGACCCAAAGGAGTCCTCCCCCTAGCACCAGCAACCCTAATCATAGGCCGGATCTATCAAGAACAGAGGCCTCAACAAGAGAGAGGAAGCCTAATACATTCTTATTCAGGCCAGCATCCAAGGAGGCTCACAGAGAGCCTAACACTCACAGCTAACTGGCCCATGAAGCTCTGCAAAGTGGAGGCCTAAAACACAAAAACTTCTCAAAATTGAGAGGCTGCCCAGCAACACTCCATACTAAGGTCAGTAGCCAAGGAGGCGCCAAAGAGAGCCTAACATCCTAGTATACTACCCTACCGGCTAGCCGAGCTCTAGGATCAGGAGCACTCCGCATGACCCAACTCTCAAAATGAGAGGAGGCTAACTATGCCCCACGTTCGGGACATCCTGTAAGGAGGCTCACAGAGAGCCTCCAACTCACAGATGCTGTCCTAGTGGAACTCTGGTGAGTGGAGGCCTCAATGAAGATAACTCTCTGTAGTGAGAGAAGATCTGATGATGCTCGCAGTAGATGGCAGAGCTCTAGGATTGGAGGCTTCAGCATGACAAATTTCTAAAACAAGAGGAGAACTAACTACGCCCCACGCATAGGATACTGTGCAAGGAGGCTCACAGAGAGCCTAAAACCTGCAAAAATGATGTTCTAAGCAGATCTCTGGAGAGTGGAGGCCTTAATAAAGATAGCTCTCTCCAACGAGAGGAAAGGCCTGATGATGCTCACGATGGCCAAGGAGACTTACAAAGCCTAGCAACTTTCGTCAGCATGACGACTCTCTAAAGTCAGGAGGAGAACAATAATATCCTACGCTCAGGCTTAATTAAGATAACTCTTTCCCACTGAAAAAAGGTAACAAATTTCTATCTGGATACTTTAGTCATGGACCCTGTGTCTCACCTGGTTGCCCGTTGACAGCAACATTAACAAAGTTGCCCAGCAACATTGCTCAAAAAGTTGCCCCGTGTATTATCAGCCTTACAATGCTTGTAGTATCCAAGGAGGCTCACAGAGAACCCAGTCAACTTGACAGACCTACTCTGGTTAAGAGCAACAAAGCACTCGGCACATTTGACCTTGACTATAAGCATGGATTTCAGAAGAGGTACGAAGCAGTCAGCATGTGCTCTTACCATAAACATGGATTTTAGAGAAGGCAATAGCTGTCATAGTATAACTCTTAAGGAGTGAAAGCATCAATAAAGATAACCCTCTAAAGTGGGTTTAACAATGCTAGCAAAAATCAAAACAAAACTAGAAAAAGAGAGATCCAAAAAACCTAGCAGAAAACAACAAATCTAAAACACATCCCTACATCTAATGCTACTACCTAACTACAGTTCTTTTCTGTCCCTAATTACTCAGAATTTGACACATCAAGAACAATAGTGTTATTCGAGTCAACAAGAGTAGCCAAAAAAGGAAAACTTCCTGTTTGACTCGTCTGTGCTCTGCCTACAACCCCCACGCTTAATCCTGCCTCACAGTAATGGCGGTTACAGGACCCGACCCCGGGATGCAGGCGCTCAACTCTCATCCCTCAAGAGAGAGACAAGACCGGGTGGATCCAATTACTGCAACCTCATCGCGAAAAGCGTGCATTTAACCTCAAGCACACTAGTTCAAAGGGCAGATTCTATCACTCTGAAAAGATTTATACGAGAACAGATGCAAGTGAATCGCTATGAGTGCCTTAAATCCCTTTGAAAGCCAATGCACTTGTGCAAACACTAACTACTATCTCCCAGAAAGGAGCAGAAAGGAAGAAGTTCCTACCTGTCTCTTGTAGTCAGTCTTGTGAATGCAACAAACCTAGGGCATCCAGCTTGCTCATAGAGAAGACAGCATTCCACCCAAAAACTCATCCTACATCCCTCTAGAATAGGGATGGCACGAACTGAGCTTTTATTGAGAACTCCTTTCAATGCATGCTCAGGAGCTAAACACACACTGTAGTTATTGTGTGTGGATTACTTGTGGATTTGATGTTTTTATCAGCTATTTGGACTCACTCATTTTGGATTCACTGCAGAGGATCCATTGGTGATCAGGCTCCTGGTACCGCAAGTGATATAATCTGCAATCTGTTCATGAAGAAACAAACTAATGAGGAAGAGTACATGAGTACATTTTCGTTTTTGGGTGAACTATTCCTTAAACGGGACGATTTCTTTGTAAACATATAATTTCATGTAAATAATGCAATTTATTTTTATAGACATATTTGTAGGCTCCTAGATAAACATCTAATGGATGAATTTTCCAATAAGTTGTCAGAAGTCACTAAGCTTTATAAGTAAACCGCTTGTGTATCTGACTTGAATCTCTCACATTACTTACTCATTAATGTTGCATTTATATTATGATTTAAACCATGCATTATGTTGAGAATGCAAAAGAAACCTGCCAGTTGGTGTTATTTACCCAACAAAGCCAATTTTTAGTCTCATTTTGGACTGTTTCCCATAACTCTCTTTTTTCCCTCACAGGTGAGTACACTGTGATGACGGCCCACTTCCACCTGAAGAGGAAGATTGGTTATTTTGTAATTCAGACCTACCTGCCGTGCATCATGACCGTCATCCTGTCCCAGGTGTCCTTCTGGCTGAACCGAGAATCTGTTTCGGCGGCCGACTGTTTTTGGTGAGTATAATCTCTTAGTCACTTAGTCACAAACTTCAGAATGATCTGGGGTTTTGAAATATTTAAAACTTTGGATGCTACTTCAAAGAAGAAAATAGACACCTTATTAAGTATTGCAAAGGCGAAAATAAAAATGCTGTCGGGAGGCATAATTCATTTTGACAACTCTAAGAGACTTCAATGAGCATGCATTTCTTCCTTAGTTTTACAGGGTTTCATATGGCTCAAGACCCCTTTTTTGGTTCATTGAAGCCTACTTTTATGTGTATTGTTGCTTGGAATTCAAATGGGAGCTGTTTTAATATCATAAATAGACAGTAATAACCAGAAACCATCATCTTGAGTGATATTATCATATTATATGGTGATGTCTGAATATAATGGTTGATTAAAATTGCAAACTTTCCACACATTCACTGTTGCCAAACTGATTTTCTGACTTTATATAGGATTTTATGACACACTGTTGGCCTCCAGCCGAACTGATGCAGAAAGTCTGCATATATTAATTTACTGTGACAGATTAATGGAGGACTAAGGTCACACTGAGCCGAATAAAGAAGTGAAGGCATGATCTTAGATTAAATTGACCATGGCTGATATTGAGTCTAGATTTACAATTCCTAACAATAGATATATGTGCTCTATGTAGTGTGTGTCTATATATAATTTATGTATGTTGTTGAAGAAATTAACTGAGAAATATTCATGGTATATAAAAATCCCAGTTACCATAGTTACACACACATCCAAAAATAAAAAATAAAAGATGTCTTGGCTGAAAGTATGAAAGAATGAAGTTTTAGTGCAAAAAAAAAACTGGAGCAGCATGTTTTCCATGTCCAGTTTAGCAGTACACCTGATTCTAGTTCATCAGGTTAGACTCTATGACCTAAATTGGTTATTTTAGGTATTGAAAACATCCAAAATGTCGCTGTGTACTCCAGGATCCTGAGAGAAACACTATTGTAGCTGAAGATATGACCCTTCAAGCCATGAAATGCACAGGGAGCCCTGGGAGCCTCTGGCTCCAGAATCCTCTGCCCTAGATTAGAGACTTGATGCAGGGAAACTGCTCCTTTCTGAGCATTTCTGTGAGGATTTATGGAGCTCAGGTACGGAACAATTCGGTTACCGTGGAGATTCCCTGAGCTCTGTGTTGCTAAGCAGGTAACGCTGAGGAGATGAGTACCTCTGGCATAGGTTCAGATGTCTTTCTGCCCCTACCGTCTGTCTCTCTCTTTTTTGCCTGTCTTTATTCTGTCGTCAGTATCTCTCTGTCCCTGGAGTCTTTCTGGCAGTTCTTCAGCTGTCCCCAGTCACTCTTTCTGTTTCTTATCTTTCTCGCACATATCCGTCTATTATATGAGCCTTTTAAACAACCTGCCATCAGGCAAATGTTCAGAGTTTAGTGCTCTCAAAGGGATCTTGCCTTTACAAATAATAACCCTGAAAAGTCAGTGTATTAATGGGGTGCATTAATTGTAGAAACCTCAGATGTATTTGTGAAAAAGCACTATGACATTTTTACCATGTCGTTGATTGCTTATTAGAGTTTTAAGATGGTTTTGAGATATCAAAGTTGAAATAGAGAGAATGGCATTAAAATGGAGCTCAGATAAGCATGAAGGCAGTTGAGAGCTACATAATTGAAAATTTGCTCCTGGCTAAATAGCTCCAGAGCGTTATCTAATGTATACTTTATTATGACACTTGTACATACACGGTTTGTTGCATTAGTAAAGTATTAAAGGATTAGTCCAGCTGAAAATGAAATTCTGTTAATTTGCTTACCTTCATGTTATTGCAAACCCATATGAGTTTCTTTCTTCTCCGTGAAACACAAAAGCAGTTATATCGCTGGAATGCCCAGAGTGCTTTTCATAATGGAGACTGGGGCTTTCAAGCTCCAAAAATAACAAAAATGCACCATAAAAATTGTTTTGTATGACTCGTGCGTTATATTCTCTAGTCCTCTGATGTGATGCAAAAGCTTCGTGAAAGGAGTACACCAAAATTATGTAGCTGTTTGTGGAAAATCTAGCCATCAGCTACAACTCTCAAATCTTCAAACAAGTTTAGAGATATGGTGTCTAAAAAAACACATTGCACCACAGGTTTGATGACAGTGATGCCAAATGTCTTGGTTTTTCATGTTGTGAATGATCGCATTGTGACAGGTTTGAAGTTTTTTAGTTGTTGTTGGTTGTTTTTTTTTTTTTTTTTGTTTTTTTTTTGTGAATAAATGTTAATCAAAGCTATCATATGACTTAAGAAGACTTGTAGCTGCTTGAGCCATGTTGACTAATTCAGTAGAATTATTATTATTAATTTTTTTTTCATTTTGGATATTGACTATACTCGTTTACTTTTGTTGAATGGAAATAAGCAGCCCTTCGTTTAGGGCAAAGCTAAAAAGAATAGTTTACCTAGAAATGAAAATTTTACTCACCATCAAGCCATCCAAGATGTAAATGAACTTGTTTATTCATAAGAACAGATTTGGAGAAATGTAGCATTACATCACTAGTTCAGTAATGGATCCTCTGCAGTGAATGGGTGCCATCAGAATGAGAGTCCAAACAGCTAAAAAAAATGATCCAGAAGAAATCCACACAACTCCAGTCCATCAGTTAACATCATGTGAAGCAAAAAGCAGCATGTTTATAATATACAAATCCATCAAGACGCTTTTAACTTCAATCCATAATATAGCTTTAACAAACTGATCTGCATTTTGGATGGCCTGAGGGTGAGTAAACTTTCATTTTTAGGTGAACTACTTCTTTAATTTGACAGTGGAGAAGAAAGCGCCTGGGAGCTGGGTAGTAACGGATTACATGTAATCTGGATGGCAGACAGAGCTGGGTAGTAACGGATTACATGTAATCTGGATTACGTAATCAGATTCCAAATCTCAAGTACTTGTAATTAGAGTAAACTACTTTTTAAAATACTCGTAATCAGACTACAGTTACTTTTTTTATGGATTACATGATTACATATTATTTACACAATGGTAATAAGTTGTTCACAATTAATTGATTCTCCTAAGTTTCCTTTTTTAACGTTTATATGTTTTCCTAATAAACCTGCGCTTATATACGTTCGTGATACTTCGAGTTTTTCCGGCGGAGAGGGAGAGGGGTGTCAGAATCGCGCTCAGAAGAAATCAGCAACATGATAATGGAAAATAGCGGGGAAAGCAGCCTTTAATCACTGGATGTACAGACATCATTCCATTTTTAAAGAAAGACACGGGAAAATGTCACTGTTCAGTATAAGATCTCCCTACCACGGATTAATTTGCTGTCCACGGAAATCTTTGACCTAGCAAAGTTATTGCTGGGAATTTCATGTTCTTTAATATATTTTTTGCAATGTTGATTTTTCTTCATTGTTACTAATGTTACCTTATGCACTTGGGCCCCGTCCACACGGACGACGCGTTTCGCTGTATACGCATACATTTTGTATCGTATAGTTGTTTCGTCCACACAGATCCGGCGTTTTGGGAGAGTGAAACCGATATTTTTTTAAACCGGGTCCCAGGGTGGATAAATTCGAAAACGCCGCCTTTGCGTTTTCATGTGGACCACAAATCCGTATATTTTTCTGAAACGATGACGTCATCAGCCCACGTCTCACCCATAGTCAAACACTGCTACGTCACGTAACAGCAACAAAAACATTAACAAACACTGAACGATTGTCTTTTTATTAACTAACATTAACACAAATTAATAAATGTTTTGTTCCATGTTCGTTTGTATACCGAGCGCAAGCTTTATGCGCATAGTCCATGTCTTCTCTCCATTCTTAATGTGTCTCTATGGCAGGATTACAGCGCCACATGCTGGTCTGGCATGTGTACTACATCGTTTTGTGTCTTTTCCTCATTGTAACGATGCACTTAAAATGTTTGGAGATTGATAGAAATGTCATTTCTGTGTGAATTTAGTCTTTTTCCAGAATTCATGTTTGCAATGTAGCTATTGTTTGATGTTTTTTCATTGATACAGTCATATATACTTCTAGTGTGTGTTTTTTTATATATATATATATTTGACCTAGCAGGGATATTGTTGTTAATTTAATGTTTTTCAATATTGTTTTTTGTAATGTAGCTGTTTTCTAAATGTAGTTAATTCTAAGTAAATATGCTTTAAAATCATAAGATGTGATTTTGTTTTATTCAGTGTTACTAGCAAACACTAACAGCAAGGTACATTAGTGTTAGTATTTTTTTTAAGTATTAACTTTCCATACACTGCACTTGAAAAAGAAGATATTGTGGCTCTTGTTGGTGAATTAAATATATTTTTTGGAATATATATATATATATTTTTTATCTGTCAAAATAGCACAAGATTAGGCTAATTCATTATATGTGATATCAAATAAGGGTTAGCACAAATGTAATCTAAATGTAATCCAAAAGTAATCAGATTACGTTACCAAAAATGTGTAATCTAAGAGATTATATTACTGACTACAAATTTTGTCATGTAATCTGTAATCAGTAACTGATTACAATTCATAAGTCATCTACCCAGCTCTGTTTGCAGATTGGTCGATAATGATACTTGAAGAAAACTGAAAAATTATTTAACAGAATTCAGTCATTCTGCTAGTCACTGTGCTATTTTATAACCTTAATTCAGGATGATGGATTTTCAGAGGGTGTTTTGCTTTTTTTTAAATGTGCCAAAGGAAGCATTTGAAGTCATTTCAGGCAGTTTGGAGTCTGTTCCTTTCATCTCCCTGAAGTGCTGAAGTGTGTTCTATTACATTTCTCTCCATGCCAAAACTGATACTTCTCCATCCTGCAGTCTAGAGTCTGACAGCATCTCTACAAATGAGATGATTAAAGATTTGAACACTTCAGCAAGGCAAATCACCCGCTACCCCAGCAATCAGGGTTCCTCAGTGTTCTTCACTCCTCCCTGTACACCTGTATAATAGACTCCATATTCAATAAATAACTGGATAATCTGCTATACTTTATTTATCCCTACAATTAATGACTGTTGTGATGTTTAACATAAAAATGATTTAGATTAATTTACAGTAGCTGTCTTTTTACTGTCTTTTTTTATTACAATTATAATCACATAACTGTACATAACATAATTTACTTCCCTAAATTTAGTGATTAATGACTGTTGTGAGGTTTAATATAAAACTTTGATTTGGCTAATGTGTGTCATCTTACTGTAAAATGATATTATTTTTATTTGTATTTAAATTATAATTATAAATGTTGCACTTTAAACTTGTACACTTCCCTAGTTCATTTATTTATTTATTAAATTATTTAAACCTTAAATTTTATTAATGACTGTTGTGATATTTAATATTAAAAAAAAAAAAAAAGTTTAATTGCCCAGTTAGTTTGTGTCTTTTTACTTTCAAATTATATTTTATAAATCTTATTTTAATAAAATTTTAATAAAAAGTTTAATCACATAACTGGTGCACTTTACTTGCCTAGTAACCAATTGCTTTAGCCATATTTTGAGAAGTAGGCCTAATGAGGTAGTTCATAATGACTAATGGGTAAATGTCTCTTCATGTGTAAATGTGTTCTCTATGATATTTGCACACTGAAGTAATGCACTTCCTACGATTTGTAATCACATTTAAGATGGTCAGTTGAAATGTGTCCATTTTGTGCATTTATATTGACCTCCTTCGCCTTTCACTTTCACTGTAACGTCTTTTTTTTTTAGATTTTGACTGATGCATTGACTGCTCTGTCACTGGATGGATACCTGTATCATGGCTGAAGGTGTCTGACAGTCAGGGGAAGGTGATCCATCCTACACTCGCTATCTGCACTTCTCTGGTTGTCAGCCCGTTTCAAACTGCTGTCATGCTCATCCCACCTGGGATTGAATACTGAAGAGTTTGACGGCGATGGAAATTAATTGGAGGCATTTGTTTATGTGCATGTTCGTGTTTTGCATCCCCAAGCTTGCCGTCTGTCAGGCCGATCTGTCACTGCAGACCTGGATCAGGCAGGAGTCAGGAACGCACAGGTTCCTCTCCAGAATCCCTTTAGATTTCACAGAGTCTCAGTGAGAGCATTCAGAGCACTGCAAACTGAAAGTCGTGAAAGTGCCGGAGCATTCTCATTAAGGTTATTGTCTTCCCTGTCCCACAACTGAACAAGGCTGTCATCTTCTTGTATAATCCCCCTCAAAAACAGAATTATTCAAGCCCTTCCTTGTAATTCACAAGGCGTTTTCTAAAAATACTTTCATTTCAGTAAACACAACAGAGTTCTTAGAAAGTAACAGAAATGTAAAAGAATGAGAGCGATTCAGGCGTTAGAGGCCAAAGGTTTGTTGTGTTATTGGATGATTAGAAGCCTAAAGGCTGGAAACCATGTGGTGCACTGAAGATATAAAGGCAGGGTCCTTACAGACTCAAGCTTTAGAGACGTTTGGTCTTTTTTATGTAATTTCAATAAACAAGAATTTAATATTAAGACACTTGACACAATATTGACTTTTCTTGCTCTATTTCGCAAAACAAATATAATTACAATTTGCGTCTCTGAGCAATATGATGCTGTTTTGTTCCTGAATGAATCAACCCTTTAAATGATTCGGTTCAGTCACAATGACTCACTTATTAACAGCGACTTGCTGTCACCTATTGGCGGTTTTAATTTCACATTTAAAGTATCTTTTCATTTAAAAAAAATATATATTTATATATTTCAGATATCAGTATTCAACGTTTTATGTTTAAAAAATTTTTAACTGCAGGTTAAAACATTAACGTCCTGTATTAAACCGTGTGTAAATGCATCTAAATGCCCCTTCTAATGCGGCTTCTGTTTTTTTTTTTTTTTTTTTTTTTTTTTTTTTTTTGCATTGCAAAGATAAATTTTGTCAATACTGA
Organism: Cyprinus carpio; assembly: GCF_018340385.1. Classification (NCBI taxonomy): domain Eukaryota; kingdom Metazoa; phylum Chordata; class Actinopteri; order Cypriniformes; family Cyprinidae; genus Cyprinus; species Cyprinus carpio. Next base: position 12,492,584 of record NC_056585.1, on the reverse strand, counting down.
TTTCATTTGCTTGGTAACAGCCCAAATGACTTATTATTCTAATTGACTGATTCAATTTAAGAATCTGACTAAAAAGATGATGTACACTCTTAGTAAAAAAAAATGTCTTAAAAAGGGTAAAAATGCCCATAAAAGGTAAAAAATCCATTTAAAAGATTGGAAAAGATTAATTTCTATCACTGCTGTGAACTGACCACCACACAGAATATGCAGAATATCAAAAACTTTAGGAGTCAGCTGTCCACAGTAGTCCTTAAGAGTAGTCCTTAAATATCGTCTAATTACCGTTATTGATAAAATCCCAGAAAATATTGAGATACATTTTTTGTCAATATTGCACACCCCTAATATATTTAATGTTTTGTTTAGAAATTTTTTTAAATAAATATGACAAGTTCCCTTTTTTAAACTTGAGCCCCTGCCTCTCAAAATGTCTGTGCACGTCCCTGATCAGGAGTAAGTGCAGAGCGTTGTGTGTGAACATGATCTTACTTTAGTTCTAGACTAAATATGAACAATGTATTTACTCATCTCACCTGCACAAAAACAGATACATTATTCCTCAAAATGAATTAAAACAGTCAAATGCAAACTAAGAATATGACACGAACCTACAATAATTAAATATGTAAATAAAATATTTATGTATTTAATTTTATTTTATTAACCAATGTCTTTGCTACTGACCTTCAGAGATCCAATTTAACCATACTAAGCAAAAATGACACATTTTGTGTTTCAGTTTTATTATTGCTGAATAGTGTTGAACTTTCTTCTCCTGCGATTTGTTTGCGCTGCGCCCTCTACTGTACAGACGTGAATTTACATTTCCTTCACCCTGAGGCATATTCATTTCACTTTTGATGTGAAGGGGCTTTTACATTTGTAAAAGAAGAACTTTTTTATATAAAAAAAACAAACAAGCCCCGCCCAGATTTTTAAAGTAACTCAGAAGTAATGTAATGCATTACTTTCCATAAAAAGTAACTAAGTAACGTAATTAGTTACTTTTTTAGGAAGTAGCACAATATTGTAATGCATTACTTTTAAAAGTAACTTTCCCCAACACTGTCTGTATTCCTCTCAGGTGTGACCACTGTACTGACTATGACCACTTTGAGTATCATCGCCCGTAACTCCCTGCCAAAAGTAGCCTACGCCACAGCCATGGACTGGTTCATCGCAGTGTGTTATGCCTTTGTCTTCTCCGCCCTGATTGAGTTCGCCACCGTCAACTACTTCACCAAGCGGGGCTGGGCTTGGGATGGCAAGAGTGTGGTCAATGACAAGGTAATGATCATTAATCATGTCCCAGCATGCTTTGTGTTGTTTGGCATGTAAGACATATTGTTGCCACATATAGAGTGACAACTAATATTTTTATATTTATTTTTTTCTGAGTAGTCTGGTATACTCTTATAAATAATCTCACCGATTAACATTACAAGCTGTCAGAATTGCATCTTACTTTTTGGCCAGCAAACAAATTGGATATTTTGCTCAGTTTGGGCTTTTGAATAAAACTCAGATTTTTTTTCTCCTCATATGAGATCCATATTCTCATATATCATACTGAGCCATAAAAGCCTGATGTATCAAATGTGATACTCAACAAAAAAACACATTATCCACATGTACAGGTGCATCTCAATAAATTAGAATGTTGTGGAAAAGTTCATTTATTTCAGTAATTCAACCCAAATTGTGAAACTTGTGTATTAAATAAATTCAGTGCACACAGACTGAAGTAGTTTTAAGTCTTTGATTCTTTTAATTGTGATGATTTTGGCTCACATTTAACAAAAAACCCACCAATTCACTTCAAATCTCAACATTAGAATATGGTGACATGCCAAAAACACCTGCAAAGGATTCCTGAGCCTACAAAATGGTCTCTCAGTTTGGTTCACTAGGCTACACAATCACGGGGAAGACTGCTGATCTGACAGTTGTCCAGAAGACAATCACTGACACCCTTCACAAGGAGGGTAAGCCACAAACATTCATTGCCAAGAAGCTGGCTGTTCACAGAGTGCTGTATCCAAGCATGTTAACAGAAAGTTGAGTGGAAGGAAAAAGTGTGGAAGAAAAAAGATGCACAGCCAACCGAGAGAACCGCAGCCTTATGAGGATTGTCAAGCAAAATCGATTCAAGAATTTGAGTGAACTTCACAAGGAATGGACCGAGACTGGGGTCAAGGCATCAAGAGCCACCACACACAGACGTGTCAAGGAATTTAGCTACAGTTGTCATATTCCTCTTGCTAAGCCACTCCTGAACCACAGACAACATCATAGGTGTCTTACTTGGGCTAAGGAGAAGAAGAACTGGACTGTTGCCCAGTGGTCCAAAGTCCTCTTTTCAGATGAAAGCAAGTTTTGTATTTCATTTGGAAACCAAGGTCCTAGTGTCTGGAGGAAGGGTCGAGCACTTCAAGCTTCCTTCTGCTGACCAGCTTTTTGAAGATGCTGATTTCATTTGTCAGCAGGATTTGGCACCTGTCCACACTGCCAAAAGCACCAAAAGTTGGTTAAATGACCGTGGTGTTGGTGTGCTTGACTCTCAAGCAAACTCACCAGACCTGAACCTCAGAGAGAATCTATTCAAAGAACGTCAAGAGGAAAATGAGAAACAAGAGACCAAAAAATGCAGATGAGCTGAAGGCCACTGTCAAAGAAACCTGGGCTTCCACACCACCTCAGCAGTGCCACAGACTGATCACCTCCATGCCACGCCGAATTGAGGCAGTAATTAAAGCAAAAAGGAGCTCCTACCAAGTATTGAGTACATGAACAGTAAATAAACATACTATACATTTTGCCAACAATTCACAATTTTTTTTTTTTTTATTGGTCTTATGAAGTATTCTAATTTGTTGAGACAGTTAATTGGTGGGTTTTTGTTAAATGTGAGCCAAAATCATCACAATTAAATTAACCAAAGACTTAAACTACTTCAGTCTGTGTGCACTGAATTTAATTAATACATGAGTTTCACAATTTGAGTTGAATTACTGAAATAAATGAACTTTTCCAGTATCAAGAGCTCCTAAAAAAAACAACTTATATTTCTTTTTAGATTTTTGTCAAAATATTCAATAAATGGTTTCAAAAAAAAGTTGTTTTCTTTGGACAATTATTTAATATGTCTGGCTTTACAGTGTTTTAAACAGAGACTTTTACTGAATTGCCTGGTCTCCAGATGTTTCCTCCTGAGAAACAGGCCAGATTAATCGCACATGTATGAGATCTCGATATGAATTCCATATGAAATATTTCTTGTCAAATTCTTTTACGAGAAACATCTGAGACAAAGCTGAAACCTAAATGAATGTGTATATAAATCGTCCATTATTTTCTTTTTATATTTGATGTTTTATTATTGCATTTCCAATATATTTCTCATTTTGATTAGGGCACCAAGCAATATGTGTCTCATTATGCTTTACCCTTTTAAAATAGATGGGGGTTGATTTTATATGCTGAACAACAGCACTTCATTGTGTCTTTTTATGTAAAGTAATTTCTTCTCCAACAGTTCCCTAATATCCTGACTGTAAAGCCATGCTGATAGAATCATACGCCATCTATGATACATGCAGCTCGCTGTATTTCTGCTGCAGGTCAGGATGAGATAACCACACATTAGTCCTTTGTGATCTTATCATGGAGCACTGCAGATTTTTATCTTCAGAGTCAGGATCAGATTACACAGGTTACTCATCTTGATCTTATAAGAACAGATTCATTAGCAATTATTCATGCAAACAATCTAAACTGATTGATTACAGAAGAAAATGTATTTGTTTATAGTTTGTAAAGAAAATGTGAGTGGTGATTTATTGTGTAAAACTCACTGCCACTGTGCCATGTTTTGCTGTGGGAGGTTGTTAAAGCATTTCTACAGTAGGTGTTGCTATGTGTTGCTAATGAGTTCTAGGTGTTGCTAGGACGTTGCAATGTGATTGCTAACATTCTAACTGTTGCTATAGGGTTGTTAACAAGTTTTAGGTGTTGCTATGGCATTGCTGTGTGGGTTACTACCATGTTAGCAACCTGTTGCTATAGCTTGCTAATGAGTTCTTGGTGTTGCTAGGGCATTGCTATGTGGCTGATAACATGTTGTAGGTGTTGATGTGGACTGCTAATGAGTTCTATTGTGTTGCTAGAGTGTTGCTATGTGGTTCATAACATGTTCTAGGCATTGCTATGGATTGCTAATGGGTTCTAGGTGTTGCTAGGCATTGCTATGTGGTTGTTAACATTTTAGGTGTTGCTATGGATTGCTAATGAGTTCTAGGTGTTGCTAGGGCATTTCTGTGTGGTTGCTGACATGTTTTAGCTGTTGCTTGGGTGTTAGATGGTTGCTTACTGTTGGGGTCAAAAATCTCTATGATTTTATGGTCTAGATATGGTTCATGGTGCAGATATGGTGGGAAATATCATGTCTGAAATTTATGTTCATGTACAAACAGTGTGGTAAAAGTTACACCCCAAAGTTTAATAGTTAATCTTTTGATTTTGATATTTAAAAACTCATTTATAAACCGATAATGAGAGAAAGATGATCCAAGACCGGCATATACCTGACATTTATTTGCAGAAAAGATTTATGATGGCACTGTCAGTTAAAATTAAGCCCAAGCAAAGCATTATATGCTATTTTCCAGTCAAATGATTTTAATGATTATTTGATTTTAGTGATTGAGCTAATTTTTGTAATCCAGTGAAGCCAACCCTGAAATTTACTGTCAACCTGTCTTTCTGACAGACTTATCGTCATCACATCCACAGAATCCCATCTGGAGTCTTATTCTCATTATCTGAGATTGATTAATATCGGTTTCATAGGGTCTCTTCCTTCCCCTATAGTCAGACGCTGTAGCACAAGATCATTGCTTATTCATGAGTCTTCAAATTTCCACAAATCACATTCTTCCCACCAAAGGTCAGTCAGCCAATCAGAAATGACAGCCTGTAGAATTGGCATGTTTATGCAGATTTTGGCACTTTCTTCCTCTGTTGGTCACAGGAACTATGTCCATTTTTGGTGTCTAAATCTGATGCACTTGAAATAGATCTAATCAGTCTTTCATTACCTGTCAAGATAATGTCATGTTTTCACTCCAAAAGAAAGAAATACAAAAAATGTTTAATTTCTCATTGCCATAATGCAAATTAATCTCGTTCTCACTACCATAATGCCAATAAAACCTGTTTTTTAAATTTAGCATGATTTTGGCATAAATGTTGCATAATTGTGATTAAAGTATCACAATATAATATGTGTGTGTGTGTGTGTGTGTGTGTGTGGTGTGTGTGGTGTGTGTGTGTGTGTGTGTGTGTGTGTCTGTGTGTGTCTGTGTGTGTCTGTGTGTGTGTGTCCGTGTGTGTCCGTGTGTGTGTGTCCGTGTGTGTGTGTGTGTTTAAATGGCTAAAATAGGCTTGCTTTTTATTTATTTATTGCTAAATAAATAATATTTATTATATATTTTTAAAAAATATATTTTTTTCTTTTGATTTTTGGCTTATTTTTTCATAGAAAACTCACTTCACATATACACATTGTGTCTCACTTGTTTACTCAGCATCTGCCACATACATTTTCTAAAAGAACATATAAATAAATGATTTAAGCATGACATATGCTCTGTTAGATTTTAAGTGCCATTTCATTTGTTTCACTGAAGGCTGTTTGACATTATGTGTTCACACTTTCAGTGTCATTTTAACATGCACAGCTACAGAAGACATGTTATCTTGATGGTTTTAAATGCTATCAAACTTTGTATTGCACACTAATCTGAATCTCAGCCCGACCAAAACCTTTAGGAGATCTTCACTGATTTCATTCAGGGTATCCAAGGTAGTGACTTCTAAGGAGTAGCAGCCTGTCAAACTCATTTCCAGTGATCATACATTAAGTTCTGAATTTCAGTGATGTTTGAGCTGACAGTGTATCAAACACCCCTCTCATACTAACCATCATGTGTTTAGACTGATGCATTACTAGTTCCTGTCAGTCTCTTAAATTACCACAGCGCTGTTTCCAGTGGCGCATTCATCAGCACATCAGAGAGAGGTGCTGCTCACGGGATGAGGGGGAGGTGGAGGTGGAGGTGGAGGTCTGTCTGTGGCGGTTTGAAACACTGGGAATGAGAGCAGGGCCTGCAGGCATGTGCTGATAACCCAGCTGGAGAAACAGACTGAACGCTTAATGCATTCACATTCACCTGCGCGAATCATTTATGCTTCACTGCTGCGTCATCTCGTATCAGTCGGGGCAGGACTTTCACTTTAAAATCAGTATGAAATGGCATTTACAACCCTTTTTACTTTAATGATGTGACATGCTTCTGTGTGAAACAGGATGCGTGTGGGGTGGGGGGAGAGAAAAAATAATTAGAATTATTAGAATTAGAGTCGTGAAAAATCTTATGTATGGTAGTGGTGTGTTAGGATTGTTATAGTTAACTAAAGTAAAAATAATAAATAATTAAATTTAAATAAAATAAACATTAAGGAATATTCCAATGAAACAGTGTGTGTGTGTGTGTGTGTGTGTGTGTGTGTGTGTGTGTGTGTGTGTGTGTGTGTGTGTGTGAAACATTTTCATTTTAAAAATGTGTGTGTGTGTGTAAAAACATATTTTTTAGGAAGTTGCCAAGGAAACATTTTCATTTTAATTTTATGTACTGAAATAACTAAATCTAAAACTGAAATAAAAATGTGTAAATCTATATAGACATATAACAAAAAAAATTGAAAATTACCAAAACAACAAAATTACTAAAACTTTAACTAAAATGAAAATGGAAGATACAAAAATAAAGACTTTAATATTTTTATTTTAATTAATTTAATATACTTTAATATTAATATTGCTTTCTGTTTGTCCATTAACTTTCATAAAAAGCATGACAAAACAAACAAGCAACAAATGAATACCAAAGTATTTAAATTAATTAATAAATGAATTCAAATTAATGCTAATGACATATATAACCTGTATTTAACCTATATAACCCAGGTCTATCTGTGTGAATTGCATCTGTCTGTGTGTGTGAGTGTGTGCACGCTAATGGAGAGAGAAAGTTGTTATTAATGACTGTTTGTCGTGTGTGGGATCTTGTTGTTTTTCTGTGTATGATCGGCACCGGCACAACTTAATTTTTTTCTTGCTGCTGTTTTGACAAGAACTTATTGAATTATGAATCTTCCTCCCATTCTTCATCATGAGTCTGCTCATCCTCGACAGCTCCAGTTGTCCCATCAACTCCTCATCATAATACCGCTCATGTTTTACAGGTTGTGTGGTTTTCTCTGGCAAGTGGATGATGTATAAGACACATAGACTGCATTCCCACACTGTTTGGGATTGACATCCGTATTTGAGACTGAGATTGTCCTGTTTGTACAACAGTAGACTGGAGCAGATTGAATACTGTCAGTGTGGACAGTAGCCAATCATCGTCTTTAAATCACTTACACTGTAAGCTAATAGAGAATGTTAACTAAGAGCAGACATACAGTAGCTATTTGGCATTGTTTTGGCAATGCAAACTCTCATTCAATAAAGCTTTATTCTGGTGGTTAACACCCACTTTTCACATCCTACTTTTTTTTCTTATTGTATATCCTGTTTCACGCAGAAATTTGTCGAATTACAGGCTGCAAATGGAAATATAGGTTGACATTCATAAATCTTGTTTAATTGCAGAATACACAGTGAAGAATTAAACTATCCATAATCCTTCACAGTGTTATTGTAGTATTATTTATAGTATATATGTACAGTATATACAGTACATACACACATACATATATTGACATATATTTTAGTTTAGTCCTTAGTCCCTAAGAACGGCATACATTTTTTACATTTAATTTTTCCTGCTTTGTTGCACTTAAAGAAAACAGACATAATTACCTTTAAAGGGGTACTCCACCCCAAAATGAAAATTTTGTCATTAATCACTTACCCCATGTCGTTCCAAACCTGTAAAAGCTTTGTTCGTCTTCGGAACAGAATTTAAGATGTTTTGGATGAAAACCTGAAGGATTGAGACTGCCCCATAGACTGCCAAATAAATAACACTGTCAAGGTCCATAAAAGGTATAAAAGTCATCGTCAGAATACTCCATCTGCCATCAGACGTGCAATCTGGGTTATATGAAGCGACAGGAACACTTTTTGTAAATGAAGAAATCAAAAATAATGACTTTATTCAATAATTCATTTGTCAACAGTCTCCTCTGTGTCTCTCCATATCACCGTATGCTGTGTATGCTCTTCTGTGTCATCCGCGCCACAAGACTGCGCTGTTTTTTTTCAAATCAAAGCTAAATACACGTAGAAACAGCGCATCTTGTGGCGCGGGTTTTGCTTAAAACAATAAAAAATATCTGCTAATGGCAGAAAAAAAATGAATGAGTGAATGAATGAATGAATGAATATATGAATGAATGAATGAATGAAAACAAAAACATTTTCTTATCCCATTGGTACATTTTTTAGTAGATTTCAGCCAAAACTTAATTTCTAAGTTTGTGTACATTTGTGGACAGAAAACGTACTTAATATTTTAAGTATTTGTGTTTCTCAAGTAAATATATTTTGATTTAAGAATGTTTAGATATTTTGTACTGGAGAACAAGAAAAAAAATAATAAATAAAAAAACAAATTACTATTGCAGTGTAGCTGTTTACTCCACAGCAACACCCCCCCCCCAACCCCCCTGTCCCAATACTTGCATATATATTATGGTATTCGCTCGCTTTCATAATCAAATTGTTTCAACAGAATTGCATTAAACACTCCACACAGGACAGTCAAATGTATTCATCTTTAAAAGTGACAAACTCTCACTTTTCCTACAGAAGAAGGAGAAAGCTTCAGTCATCAAGAAGAACAACGCCTATGCCGTCGCCGTGGCGAACTATGCCCCCAACATCACCAAGGACACCGTCCTCCCCACCATCGCCAAGGGAAGCATAGCTGAACAGGGTAAGGTCAAAGCTGATGGGAAACCAGCCGAGGCGAAGAAAACCTTCAACAGTGTGAGTAAAATCGACCGCATGTCCCGTATCATGTTCCCAGTTCTCTTCGGGACATTCAACCTGGTTTACTGGGCAACATATTTGAACAGAGAACCCGTGATCAAAGACATGATGCCCTCTTATTAGACGATGTCCAGGGATGTGATGGGTTCCTTTAAGCAGGACTAAAGACTAGGCCAAAACCACCCAGGGACTGAATATAATCACGCTCCGACGCTCTTTCCCATCTGCTCCACACAGACGTGTCATGGATTGTTGCAAGATGCCTTTCTATCTCTCTCTCTATCGCTCTTTTCTACAGCTTTTTCAGCAGTGCTTTTGAAATGACATTTGCCTTTGTACATATGTACTGTACGTAGTAAAAATGACATGTTATGTTTGGTTTGATGTGTTTCGCTCTGTGAGAATCTGACTTTGGACCTCTATCTGTGATATAGATTAGCAAATTATAGTGATTCTTATTTATTTATTTATTTATTTATCTTATAAAAGTTAAACTTTTTGTGATGTGTTTGTTTTTAAGTTTAAGTTTTTTATATATATATATATATATATATATATATATATATATATATATATATATATATATATATATCCATCACATATATAAAAAAATTTATTACTATTAAATAAAACACCAACACACATCACTCTAACTTTACTATTTTTTATAAGACCAAGCTCTTTTATGCTCATGGTCTGATATTTTGTGCTGGGCCCCAAACATATGAAATCAACCGTTTACACACATCACTGTATCTTTACTGTATGTGATTTTATTTTTTTTCTATTGAACCAGGAATGTTCCTTTAACAGCATTTTGGAAGATCCGTTTACTGTCAGATTTTTGACTCTGCACCGCTTTATAAAGGTCTGTAATGCAGCAGCTTGTATCAGGGTTGTGTGAGAAGCTCATTCAACCTGGGAAGTAATATGGCATGGTTTACTCTTTTTTTTCCCCTCCAGCTTCAATAATGTGTCCTATTTTTGATTAAAATAGGAAAAATTATGGAAGTAATATGGCATGGTTTACTCTTTTTTTTCCCCTCCAGAACTGGAGCAAATTGTAATATTTTGATAGATAAGGAATTAGGAATACACATTATAGTCTTAAAGGAATTGCTCACCCAAAAATTTTAATTTGCTGAAAATTTACTCAGGTCATCCAAGATGTAGATTACTTTGTTTCTTCATCAGAACATATTTGGTAGCATTACATCAGTTGCTCATCAATGGATCCTCTGCAGTGAGTGGGTGCCGTCAGAATGAGAGTCCAAACAGCTGATAAAAACATCACAGTAATCCACAAATAATCCACACCACTCCAGTCCATCAATTAATGTTTTATGAAGTGAAAAGCTTTGAGTTTCCAAGAAACAAATCCATCATTAATGTGTTTTAACTTTAAACCATAACATTTGGATTCTTTTTGCTTTTGTAGACTGTAGATGAGACGACTTTTTCACCGAAGAAGTGTATTATTTTAATGATAGATTTGTTTTTTACAAACATACCGTTTGTGGATTACATGATTTGTAGATTATTGTCATGTTTTTATCAGTTGTTTGGACTCTCATAATGACGGCACCCATTCACTGCAGACGATCCATTGGTGATGTAATGCTAAATTTCTCCCAATCTGCTCCGATAAAGAAACAAACAAACAAATCCACATCTTGGGTGGCCTGAGGGTGAAAATATTTCAGGGACATTTTCATTGTTTGTGTACTCTTACTTTAAGAATTAGTCTTAAGAAAGTAAATTTCATTCCATAAAACTTTAAATGTAACTGGACTTGGTGCTTCATGATTGTTCACAAATGCACTATTTTCTAGGCATTGTTTTCTTTTCTTTTATTGTTTTTTTTTTTTTCATTTTTCTTAAATTACGTAATAAGAAACCCACTATAAATACAACAGCAAGTTGAGCTTTCCTCACACCCTTCCATCAAAGATGAAGTGCATCATTTTTTTATACTGTACTCCTTCTCCAGGTGTAATGTGATAACACAGTTATAAGACATCTGTATATTGCCTTCTTAAAGAGTGAAAACACTGTGGCTTTGTGGCACCTTAAGAACTTTAAGCAGCCTGACACGGGCAGGGCTATTCGTTTTTCAACTAATGTCAGACGGGGAGCTACTTTAAACAATACGTTCTAAAATGAAAAAAAAAAAATAATAAAATTAAAAATATACATACATACTCTAAATTCCAACTTCAAAAACAAAACCACAAACATACCATAAATTATACAATATATATATATATATATATATATATATAGGTATATATATATATATATATATAATATACAGTGCTGTGAAAAAGTTATCTTTTAAAAAGTGTTGGCCCCCTTCCTGATTTCTCATGTTTGTCACACTTTAATGTTTCAGATCATCAAACTAATTTAAATATTAGTAAAAGATAACACAAGTAAACACAACATGCAGTTTTTAAATAAATTTAAATTAAGGGAAAACAAAATCCAAAACTACATTGCCCTGTGTGAAAAAGTGTTTACCCCCCAAAACTTAATAACTGGTTGGGCCACCCTTAGCAGCAACAACTGCAATCAAGTGTTTGCAATAACTTGCAATGAGTCTGTTTCAGCGCTGTGGAGGAATGTTGGTCCACTCATCTATGCAGAATTGTTATAATTCAGCAACACTGAATGTGAAGGGACATAGAGCCAAGTATGGTGACCCATACTCAGAATTCGTGCTCTGCATTTAACCCATCCAAAGTGCACACACACAGCAGTGAACACACACACAACGTGAACACACACCCGGAGCAGTGGGCAGCCATTTATGCTGCGGCACCCGGGGAGCATGCCTTGGTGCCTTGCTCAAGACCACCTCAGTCGTGGTATTGCCGGCATAAGACTTGAAACCACAACCTTAGGGTTAGGAGTCAAACTCTCTAACCACTAGGCCACGACTTCCTTGGAGGGTTTTCGAGCATGAACCGCCTTTTTAAGGTCAAGCCACAGGATCTCAATAGGATTCAAGTCAGGACTTTGACTAGGCCACTCCAAAGAACAGATGGCCGGACATTCTCCTTCAAGATTTTTTGGTAAACAGCAGAATTCATGGTACCATTTATCACAGCAAGTCTTCCAGGTCCTGAAGCAGCAAAACAGCCCCAGACCATCACACTACCACCATCATATTTTACTGTTGGTATGATGTTCTTTTTCTGAAACGCAGTGTTACTTTTACACCAGACGTAATGGGACACACACCTTCCAAAAAGTTCAACTTTTGTCTCGTCAGTCCACAGAGTATTTTCCCAAAAGTCTTGGGGATCATCAAGATGTTTTCTGTCAAAACTGAGACAAGCCTTTATGTTCTTTTTGCTCAGCAACACTGACCTTAACTGAGGCAAGTCAGGCCTGCAGTTCTTTGGATGTTGTTGTGGGGTCTTTTCTGACCTCTTGGATGAGTCGTCGCTGTGCTCTTGGGGTAATTTTGGTCGGCTGGACACTCCTGGGAAGGTTCTCCACTCTTCCATGTTTTTGAATAATGTCTCTCACTGTGGTTCGCTGGAGTCCCAAAGCTTTAGAAATGACTTTATAACCTTTTCCAGACTGATAGATCTCAATTACTTTCTTTCTCATTCTGAATTTCTTTTGCTCTCGGCATGATGTCTAGCTTTTGAGGATCTTTGGTCTACTTCACTTTGTCAGGCAGGCCCTATTTAAGAGATTTCTTGATTGCGAACAGCTGTGGCAGTAATCAGATCTGGGTGTGGCTAGAGAAATTGAACTCAGGTGTGATAAACCACAGTTTTAACAGGGGCCAAACACTTCTTCACATAGGGCCATGTAGTTTTGGATTTTGTTTTCCCTTAATAATAAAAACCTTCAATGTTGTGTTTACTTGTGCTATCTTTGACTAATAGTTAAATTTTTTTAATGATCTGAAACATTAAAGTGTGACAAACATGCAAAAAATAAGAAATCAGGAAGGGGCCAACACTTTTTCACACCACTTTATGTGTGTATAATCATGATGATTTCATGTTCAATAATTTCCTCATTTTGCCATTGTGCTTTACTGTTATTACAATCATACATACAATAACAAAATACCGGGAACAAAATAAACCAACTGCATCAACTAATTGCCTATGCATGTTTACTACAATAGTTTACCCTCTAAAATGAAGCTAAATATTCTTAAAATTCAGTGTGTTACAAAATATGATACTGTAACTTCATATAAATGTCACTGACTCTGAATTCTGCAAATTTCAATTGCCTATCACAGAGTAGATAACATATTTTTTGTATATATGTAAGGAATATTTGTTTATGTAGGTGTTGTTGTACACTTGTGTGTGATTTACCATGAACCTGTTTTATGTTGTCTGTTTGTACAGTTTTATACACAGAAAAATAAGCATTGCAGAGTTTTCAGGCAATCTATTAAGTTATTTATTTTAAGGGAAAGATGTATAATTTTCATTTAAGCATGCTGCAGCAATTTTGGTTAGAAAATGATCAAATTGTTTCAGAATGATATACGTTGTTGTTTTATATATATACTTTTCTAATATGTTTGTGTTCTTATTAAAGTGTCCATATATGTTTCTTAGTATTTTTAGCTAAAAAACAATAAACAAAAAAATTAAATAATTATCTTATGTTCATTCCTTTATATGCCTAAATTACAAAGTACAGTATACAGTAAACAGTAAATTGTTTAATAGATAAAGAGAGTTTATGAGAGAGGGGAGCGAGATCGGCAAAGGACCACGAGCCGGGACTCGAACCCGGGTCGCCGTCAGCGCAGTTGTGCAGTATATGTCGGCGCACTAACCACAAGGCTATTGGCGCCAACAATTTAACAATATATTTATTGAAATATATGCATATTAATTTATTCTGTTTATTTACCAGTATTATTTGATATGCTATCATATTAAATCTTTTTTTCTGTGTGATTATAATATAGTTTGAAAATTATGCTTTAATTTCCACATTGCTTTGATTGTATTAAATGATGGTTGCATCTTTGTTATACATAAACTGTATGAGCAATAAAAAAAGAAGAGGTGAACATGTAAACTTCGTGGCATGGAAAGAGCTTTCCACACACAGAATGTATAGCTCTCTGTCATTGTCCTGCTGAAAGGCGATGCAAATACATCCTGAATGAAACATTCATGTGCTAGTGGTTCTCAGATGGGATGTTTTGAACAGAATGTTTGAATATTGTAGGTGATTTTTTTCTTGATAGGTGCTACAACTGATCTGTCAATTAGCTTTTAATGATAGCATTATTATTTAAAGGAACATTGCATTCAAAAATTACATTTTGGTCCAATTTATCCCACTTACATGTTGCTTTAAACCCGTATGCCGTTATTTTTTGTGTGTGTTTTTTGGAGATTTACAGACATGATTATTATGAAGCTGCATGAAGATCTTTCAGAAATTCTTCTTTTGTTCTCTTCAGGCAAAATACTAGCATACAGGTTTGGAACAACATGACGGTGAGTAAATGACAGCATTTTCACTTCGGGTGAACTAAAGTATTCCTTTAATTGAAAATGTGAGGAAGAATCAATAAGTTGTATGTCTTTAGAAATGAATCACCAAGGCCGGCTAAGTTCTCACTAATGTCTGTTATATAATGAATATGTTGTGTCCTATAATGTAAATGTGAATTGAGGCACATGACCAACAACTGAACCGCTTAGTCCTTTAACTGCCTGGGACTCATTTTCAAAATATTGGTACTTTCTCTTTCAAACACCTCATTCTACTTACTCTTTCAACAGCTTCTTGCTAAATAAACAACTATAACAAATATATTTGTGTTGGAATCTTTTATTTATATCTCTTTTAGGGCATTTTCCAGTGTTCAGTGTGGCTAAAACACATGCTGCTGTACATTCTTTTGCTGGTATTTGTCATTGTTTTGTGCCAGGTTGCATAATGGCCATAATAAGATCTTGGGCAAAACTGTGTGACATCATCTTAACAACTACCTTACTAACTATTAATAAGCAGCAAATTAGGAGTTTATTGAGGGAAAACTCTTAGTCAATAGCGAATATGTGTTCCCTAATCTAAAATGTTACCACATCAACTATCTTGTAAAATACTGTATAGTATGACTAGATGCTTCAATAGCAAAAGATGTAAGTAGTGTTTTCTTTCCCTTCCCTTTAAAACTAATTAGATTTTGCTATCCATAGAAAAAAAAAAAAGAAAGCAATCTGTGAATTTCAGTTTTAAACTGCAAAGTTTTAGGATAATTGTAACATTTACATTCATGAATGGAACAGGGACCATGTTCACTATTAATTAATAGCTATAATTTGGTCCTTAAAATAAAGTGTTACCTTATGCATTTACCAGAAACTTTTATCCAAACAACTTTAGAACAGTACATGAAAAGTTTGCCCAAAAATTTAAATTTGCTAATAAAAAAAAGTACTCATTCTTAGGCCATCTGAAATGTAGAGTTTGTTTCTTCATGGGAACAGAAATGTAGCATTACATCAGTTGCTCACTAATGGATTCTCTGCAGTGGATGGGTGCCGTCAGAATGAGAGTCCAAACAGCTGATAAAAACATCACACATGTAATCCACACAACTGCAGTCCATCAATTAATGTTTTGTGAAGTGAAAAGCGGCTTGTTTATATTAAATAAATCTATCAATCAGGCATTTTAAAATTCAAACAGTCACTTCTGGACAAAAGTCTAGTCCATAATGGGAGAGCGAGTACATTTTCAGCAAATGTTCATTTTTGGGTGAATAATTCCTTTAAGACAAGAGCATACACTTCAGAACATGGGCTCATGGAATTACACCATCAGATGAGATTTCCCTCCAAGACTTTTTTGGCTGGGTCAGAGGAGTAAAATCCTATGAGCGTGACACAACAATACTTCAGCTAACCTCCCCATTCAGAGTGATTTTAGTCGAGGAGGATTCTCTTTTCTGCACTGAAGCTTAACTCTCATCTACTCCGAAGATCTGAGATCCACCATCAAATCCATCATGAGATAATTCTCATTAGCAACGAGACACTGAGGCCAGGAAGTAAAATGACCAACGATTTTTTAAGCCAGTGCCTCCAGTTAGGTTAGGAATGAGTCTGGGTTTATTTATTTAATTCCTTTGTCTTGACATCAGTTAATAAAGTGCACAGTCTTTGTC
The DNA here is from genome assembly GCF_018340385.1 of Cyprinus carpio. Lineage (NCBI taxonomy): Eukaryota > Metazoa > Chordata > Actinopteri > Cypriniformes > Cyprinidae > Cyprinus > Cyprinus carpio. The sequence continues at coordinate 12,476,343 of NC_056585.1, read as the reverse complement.
CAGAGCACAGCATACAAAATCTGAAACCTGTCAAGAACTTTGTCTGGATCATAATAAAAAAAAAAAAAAAATTCATTCTTCAACAAAAAACAAAACAAACCATTATTACCACCATTAATAATTTTTTTCTCTTTTTTTTTTTTCATTGCAATGCAATTTTTTGCACTATTTGTGGCAAATCATGCAATTTTTCCCCCTAAAAATTCTCATTACCATAAATGCAAGAAAAATATGGATCTTAAAACAACAAACTTAAAAATAATTTTAAGATTTATGTGTTTGAATTACATATTAAATTTCCATGCATTTATGAATGCATATTTAATCATATTTTCAAAATGCATTCATTTAAATTTCTTAGAATCAGCATAATATATAATATAATATAATATAATTAATATAATAAAACTGTTTCTGTTTCTGTGTGTGTGTGTGTGTGTGTATGTGACATTTGTTTCATTTAGTCAGATTCACCTTTTGTTCATCCCTTTTATGAGATTTTAAAACTAGTATTTTTAAAGCCCAACCTGTTGTATTGGTTGTCAAACCAGATTGCAGAACAAGGCATCCTGGGTTTTTCATACGTGACCGGCATCACACATAAAATTGAGGGCAGGGGAATCCAGATGAGGTCTCGGTTCTGACAGGCCACAGTTTTCTTGAGCAGCACCAGACGGTTCATTTCTGGACTGATTAAAGAATAACCTTTAAATGGAGTTCTAAAAATGGGGTGAGGAGGAAAAGAGGAAGAGGTCGTTCATCCTTCATCAGTCAGTAGAGGGAGGGCCCGATGACCAGTGAAAGATGGAACTCCTGTCTATCAACACCAAGGATTATGACACTTCCATTTAGGCTAGAGAGAATTTATGCATGGACATTGTCAAAGCTGCACATTTTACAGTTTATTTTAAGCCTCAACTAAATATTTTTTTTCAGCATGAAACATAATCAGTACGCCTACATTGTAAATGTTAACGTCAAAGGCCAAATTCACACTGCTGCTGCTAAATCTGTCAATGGCTGTTTAAAACTGCAGGGCATTAATATGACTTCACATCTACAAAAATCCCTTAAAGAGAATCTTAATATCAACGCTTTTTTTGCCAAAGTCAGGTACGCTAAACAAGTAGTGCTTTGAACTTGTTGACTGAGACTCTGTTAGAAGCCCTTGAGGATTGCCCTTATAAGAATCAAATCTTTACTAGCAAATGTGCTGCTGGCATTAAGGATTTCAAGATCTGTCCTTCTTTTAGAGGAATGTGTGATTGTTGTGTATTTCACAAGGTCATATAGGTCAAAAAAAGCAATTATGTAAGTGTGCTTGTGGAGATTCTTTTTACCCTTGAGAAGGAAAATAAGCTTCTGCTGTTATTGCAGTGTGGCTTTGGTTTGCTCACACTACTGTAGAGACTTCATATGATTCTCACTTGTGACATTTTTGAAAATGTCACCATGAGGAGGGAGTTAAAGATGAGATTTCAGACTCTGAATAGGCCAAGCAACAAATCCAAATTTAAGGACTTAAAGCTCATAAATAATGATATGTCAAGTGAAGTCAAGTCAACACAGTAGAACAGTCATAAATAAAAATAACAACTAAAATAACTGTAGATATAAATAACTTTATATTCACATATATTTTAAAATGAAATGAAAAAGAAAAGTTGTTGTTGTTTTTTTACCATTCTTACCAATTATGGCTCCAGTTTTACAAAAATTGTGTCAAGGCAAAGATTTGAATATAAAGCACAAATGATTTTAAGCTGATAGTTCACGATCCACTTTTATTGTAAGTCTCTGCCATTCTGCAAAAACCATCTTTTTGTTGCCCACAAAAAGAAAGAAAGTCACATGACTAAAAGAACTGAACTGCTGCTTAAACAAAGTAACAGTTTGAGATAAGTAATTTCTTACACAGTTTTTTCTCTTCTTTGTTTTTTTTCTATGTAGACTATTTTCATCCTCTGTAATGCAGCACTATGACAAAGTGAGAAACCGTCACTCACTATAACTATAACTGCAAACTCTTTCTCATTAATCCACAGAAACGAGCACCAGCGGCGGCCGCCATACACCCAGCGAGAGCCGCCCTAAACAGATTGTTTTCTTTGTGCGTCAGCTGGTGCTCACAAATAGAACAGTCATTTCCACGGATGTGATAGATGCCTGACGGTTTAAGATGTCAGCAGCATAAATCAGATCCACCCATCTGCTTTTAAAAAGGCTCTCAAAACGTTTTTGTGTAGCTATCGCCGCTATCTGTGGCCTTTCTGGCGAATGCACCTGCGCTTCAAATAAATGATTGCCTTCCTTGTGTCTTTTTTCTTTTGGCTTGGCTAAATTTGTTTATCGAATGCTTTTGGGGATTGAGCGACTCTGTGAGATGGATCTCCATGACCCATCAACAGAATGCTTTTTGCCCATTAGCTGGCGAGCAAATTAGTGCTGCTATGGTTTTCTACCGCTTGTTTAATAGACCACATTAAAGTTCCATTTAACCAGATTTGTAGCTTTAACCAATGGCTTGAACTGATCAGCACCCTGCCATTTTAATTTGTTGATTTAATGGAAAAAATAAGTGAAACGGAAAGGCTACTGTTTCCGCGCTCTATATCAAGGCAACCTAATGAAAATAATGGCAAAGAAAATGTGTGGCAATTACTTGGCTTTAACGCCACGAGAATGAAACTATAATTTTTGAAAATTTCACAAAGCTCAGTTAAATTGGGCTTTTCCAGTAGTTTTTGGCTAGGATGATTTGCTCAAGTAGTGGTTTAAATTGCCAAGGTGAATGCTGGTCTATTTTTAGCACCTGGGAGATCTGATTTTTAAAGATTCAAATAAAAGCAACATCTTTAACATGGTTTTGAGATAACACATAAAGGTATAAATGCCTTTCACATCTAGTTACGTTTTAGGGCCATAGAGAATTTAGGATTAATGCAATATCCACTAACGAGGGCAAAATTACCATTGCAATTAAAGGAGGGTTATCAGTGTGAGAATGTTTTGTTTAAAAAAAAAATGTTCAGGGGTAGTCAGGTAAGACACCATATTGAATCTAACGCAGATAAAGACAAGGCGGGATTGACTTTCCATCTTATTTGCAATGGCTCACACTGTATAAACCCTGACAGCAACCAGTGTCGGCCCGAATCCGGCCCACATCTGGCCCGCATGGATTTCACATGGGCCAGATGTGAGCCGGATCTGGACCAACAGTATGTTGCGCGGGTATGGGAAGGTTCTAGAAACATATGTAAATAATCACAACTCACAACTTTCAAAAACTTTTTACAGCCTTCTTGTCTCTTTAAATTCGCGAAGATGTTTCAATCAGTCAAACAATCGGCTATTAAACAGCAACAGCAAAACGATCCACTGACCACACTGTTTTCGGTTCGCCCTCACAGGCTGTCAAATAGTAAATATGGCGCTACCCCTGCCTAAAAGTCTATTTGAAGTAACAAAGGAGTCGAAGTGGGCCTTAATACAAACATAATAATAATAACAGTGTCAACTTACACAGTCACAGCCTCTCAGAATAATCATTGTTGCTTAAGCTCATGTAATTTTTCACTCCTCACACTAAGATTTTTAATACAGACCTGCAAATGCGGAGATAAATAATAAATATCAGAAGAAAAAAAGATGCATCATTTGCATTCAAATTGTCCAGATGAGCTCTTCAAATCTAGGTTGTGTTAAGAGGGGAGGATGAGAATGTGTTCTATGTGTCTCGGCACATCTGTTTGAAGCGAGAACACCACACACATCCCACGGTTGCGTCTTTCCTAATGTGTGTTTGCATATCTCCTTTCAAGCCAACAGCCGTTTGAAAAAAGACTGACTCATGCATTACATTTTTATCTGTATTGTTGAAGAAAGGCAATGCATGGAGACAGATGCAGCTCCAGTGTTGTTAAAAACTGTGCTTTTCATTGACGCACTGAATATTTCATTTATAATGTGATATTTTTAACTCTGAATATTTCTGATTTTTGGGAAACAGGTGCATATGACGGAATAACACAATGGATCCCAGCTAACATGGAATATTCTCAGAACGTTCTAGCAAGGTTCTCTCAAATGAAGTTTGAAAACAAAGTTATCTGTTATTTAATAATGTTCTCTAAACGTTATCTTTGTTAAAACGTCTCGGTTATGTATGTGGCATGTCAATGGGACATGACATCTCGTTTCCCTCCTTTATGTAAACGAGGGTTACACTACGTAACTGAGACCATTCCCTTTCAGTCGGTCACTCTCACATCACATCGGTAATGTCAGATGAATCGGGATCCCTACCAAAATGCCATGGACTCTGAGGCTATATTGTGGACTTTACATATAAGGGATCCACTTAGGTCTCTACATATTGAACCCAGGCCTCTACTGGTTCTCACAGATTCATCAAGTGATGGCCTGGCGCCAGACATTCTGCCAGGTCCTGGCTACTAAGGGGAATGGAGGAGCTCGACAGGGTCTACAGTACGGACTCTCTGGAGCGGTTTAAGCAGGAGGATGCAACACTTATATTAGAGTGCGCTCGCACCCTGAGGCAGGCAGGCCACACCATATGCCCGATAAGCCAGGGTGATGGCATCCACTATCCAGTGGGCCATCCTCTGCTTGGAAACGGCAATCCCCTTCTGCCGGCCTCCATAACAGACAAAGAGCTAATCTGATGTCTGAAGCATTGCGTCCAGTCTACATACCATCTTAAGGCTCGGATGGGAGAAAGCAATGCTAGGGCTGGGTCTGCCTCCTCCCGGGGGCAACGCTTGCAGCTCACCACTTGATCCCTGGAGGGAGTAGTGAGAAACTGGGCACATAGCCGGGCCGGAGGCCTCAGGATTACTGGGAGTCAGCTGACCCAAAAACTCTAGGCACTGATTCGTCGACCAAGAATGCATGAAGGTCCCCTACCCTCTTGCTGGAGGCCAGTGCAAGCAGGAGCAGAACCTTTCATTGATAGAAACTTCAGCCTCAATGACTTGCAAAGGGCTCGACTGGGCCCTGCTGTAGTGCTTTTGAGCACTAGAGACAGGTCCCAAGGAGTATATAAAAACGGGTCTGGGAGGATTTAACCTTCTTGCCCCCCTAAGGAACCTGATGACCAGTTCATGCTTCCCTACCGACTTCCCTTCCCATGGGGTCATGGTTAGCAGCAATCGCCAGCAACATAGACTTTAAGGGTGGAGAGAGACAGCCTTCACTCAACCCCTGCTGCAAAAGGGACAGCACGACCTCTGATGAGGCATCTTCGGGGATCTTCTCAATGGGAAGAACACCACTCGACGAACAGGTTCCACTTCAAGGCTTAAGTGTGTCTCGCTGCTCTCGCCGAAGTGATGGTGTCAACTTCCCCCTGGGGTAGGTCACCTAGAACCTCCGCATCCCATCCAGGGATCAGACATGAATTTTCCAGGGGTTCCTTCCCTCAGAGGAAGCTGCCAGGGAGGGGTTGTCACTAGGAAGCATTAGTCACTTCATGTTTGCTGCTGCCACGTGTTTTGAGTTTGAGCTCCGTCAAGTAATTCTTTATCGTCTATTTTTTATCTTAAAATCAATTTTATACACCATCATTTTTGTTTCTATAACATGTGAATGTATCATATTCTACAACAAAAACAATCAGAGCGCCTTGTTATCACTAGTTTTATTTTGATTTCCAGAGTCTGCTATTAGCTTATAGGCCTGCTTGCATTGCCAGCATGGTTGCCCCACTAATATTGCTTACATTGCTAATACAACTATTCACACATATTACCATTGTTTTTACTCACTGTTACTTGCTTTAATGATGGATGTGTGTCTACCTTTGTGTTCTCAATGTTTCTGCACAGATACCCTCAATCCTGAAGGGCAACGAGAGCATTGGAGCGGTCCTGATGCATGTGGGGGGTTAACGACACCAAGCTGTGGCAGAAGACAGAGACGCTGAAGAGGGACTTCAGGAGCCTGATCAAGACAGTGCACTGCACATCGCCCATGATCACGATCATCGTGTCAGGACTGCTTAAAAAATCCCATGTATCGACGAGGACATGAAAAGTTTCAGTAGACATTTTGCTTTAAAAAATAAGACTGTTGTCACAGTGTAAAGAGACAGAAATTGCTCTTTGTTAATAACTGGAATTTCTGAGAGGTCCTAGGCTTTTTCATGCGCTTATGGCCTACACACTAGCAGAGTCGGAGCGGAACTCCTGTCGGACAACATCTCCCAGACGCTACGCTCCATATGACTAGTAAGCCAATTCTCAAATAACTGCTATGATGGCTTTTGTTATACATTATAAAAACACAGAATTACTTAAACCTTCCACAAACCATACAGTATGACTATATTGGTCTAAATGAGTCTACTTCAAAAATTAAATGCAGGATCTAGAAAAAATCTGATCGTGATTAAAACAAAAAAAAAATTGCATTGAATGAAATGCTCACAGATAATAGATTTGATGTACTCGCTTCCTGACTGAAAACCTGGCTCAAACCAAATGACTATATTGGTCTAAATGAGTCTACTCCACCAAGTTACATTTAGAAGCATGAGCCCCGTCAGACTGATCAAGGCTTTGTGTTGCAACAATATATAGTGATATTCTCAATGTTACTCAGAAAACAGGATATAGGTTTTAACTAATACTCTGCTTGATGTTACACTGTCAGATATGCACCAGGGCCACTATTGTGTATAGACCACCAGGACCACAAACCACCAAAACTGTATACAGAATTCCTAAAATAATTCCGAAAAGAATTCGCAGATTTTCTCTCAGACCTATTGGTAAATGTTGATAAAGCGCTAATTGTCAGAGTTTTTAACATTCATATTGATAATATAAATGATTCATTAGGACTTGCATTTATTGACCTAATAAACTCTTTGGAGTCAAGCAAAACGTCACCAGGCCCACTCATTGTTTTAATCATACGCTATATTTAATTATATTGCATGGAATCAATCTTACTGATATAGATATCATACCTCAAAGTGATGATGTTACTGACCATTTCCCTTGTATCGTGCATGCTGCGTATTACTGATATTAACTACTGAATATGGCTCTGCGTTATCATCCAGGAAGAACTTTTGTTCCAACCACAAAAGATAGATTCTACCTGATTTATCTCAACTGCTTTCTGTACCCATAAATACACATGAACTAGACATGAACTAGAAATGACTTGCAACAAGCTGCCAGGGCCGAGCATATCCCATAGAAAATAACCAAAACAATCCAAGGTTTTTATTTAGCACAGTGGCTAGATTAACAAATAACCAGATGCCACACAATCTAAATATTGCCTCACAGTTTAATAGTAATGACTTTAGAATTTCTTCACTGATAAAATAGATATATCAGAAATACAATAACAAAATATAAATTCTACAGTGTCTAATACTTCAGCTTCATTCATCAAACTATAGGACAGGAAAAGCTAAATAAACTTCACTGCATCTAAACCAACAAAATGTTTATTAGATCCTCTACCCACTAAATTACTGAAAGAGTTGTTATCTATTGCAGAAGGAGCCTCTTCTCAATATTATTAACTCATTGTTATCTTAAGGTCACGTCCCAAAACCATTTAAGCTGGCGGTTATTAAGCCTATTATTAAGAAACCACAACTAGATCCTAGTGAACTAGCAAATTACAGACATATTTCAAATCTTCCATTTATGTCTAAAATTTTAGAGAAAACTGTGTGGTCTGTCTCAATTGTGCTCCTTCCTGCAAAAAAAAAAAGATCTCTATGAAGACCAAGGCTCAGGTCCATAGCACAGAACAAATAGCACTTGTTAAAATTACAAATGACTTGCTTCTTGCGTCAGACCAAGGCTGCATCTCATTGCTAGTTTTACTTGATCTTAGTGCTGCGTTCGACACCATAGATCATGACATATTCATAGATCCATTACAAAACTTTACGGGTATTCAAGGGCAGTCTTTAAGATGGTTTAGATCCTACCTGTCCGATCGCTACCACCATCTTTGAGTATAGAGTGCCACAAGGATCTTATCTCATTATCACCAGTAAAGTATAGAGTGCCACAAGGATCTTTCCTAGGTCCTCTGCTATTTCAATATACATGTTACCCCTTGGTAATATTATTCGAAAATACGGGATTAGTTCCCACTGTTATGCTGATGATACTCAACTATATATCTCAAAAAGACCAGATGAAACTTCTAAATTATCTAAGATAACAGAGTGTGTTAAAAATGTAAAAGACTGGATGACCAATTATTTTCTCCTATTAAATTTGGATAAGACAGAGATATTACTTATTGGACCAATAAACAGTACACAGAATCTCTTGGATAACAATTTGCAACTAGACGGATGTACTGTTACTTCCTCTACAGTCAAAAATCTCGGCTATGGAGCCAGTGTTGAAGCAGCCTCATATGAAGCAGCCCCAGTGGCATGACTGCCGCTGCAGCTGCCATATGCTCCAGGAGCCTCTGAAACTGTTTCAGTGGGACCGCCATCCTGCTCTTGAATATATTCAGGTGGTTCAACACCGACTGAGCATGTCCCTGGGTGAGGCATGCTTGACCAAATCCAACTCCATACCGAGAAAAGAGATCCTCTGTGTCGAGGAAAGTTTGCTCTTTTCCCAGTTGACCCGAAGGCCCAACCGGCTGGGGTGTGAGAGCACCAAGTCCCTGTGTTAGCACAACTGATCTTGAGACTGAGCTTTTTCATTTGTATGAGCCAGTCATCAAAGCTGCCTCCACAACTTTCATGATGACACAGGGCAACAGGGACTGCCCGGAGGGCAGGACCTTGCACTGATTTGCTCGTCCTTCGAATGCGAACCTCAGCAATGGTCTGTGGTGCTTAAGGATCGACACATGAAAGTACACGTCATTTCTCTGTCAACATCTTGAACGGTAACCGATGAAGGGCCCGGTTTAAGACACGCAGGTCCAAGATCGGTTGTAACCCACCACCTTTCTTGGGTACAGTGAAGTGGGGGCTGTAAAACCTTGTCTTCATATCGGCCGGAGGGACCGGCTCTATCCCATCCTTCGCCAGTAGGAGTGCGATCTCCGCAAGCAAGACAGGAGCATTGGATGCCTTCACTGATGAGAAGCGGATGCTGCTAAACCTGGGGGGACACCGGGCGAGCTGAATCGCATAGCTGAGTCTGATGGTCAACTGGAGCCAGCAAGACGTTTGGGTAGCCAGGCACCCAGACACTGTACAAGCTGGACCAGCGGGACCACCAACGTACCCGCGGAGGGCCAGCGAGGTGGAACGCAGGGACCTGGTCCATGACGAAACATGACGAAAAGGTAAATTTCCTATTTATTAATTTGCAAAGAATATGTAATGTTCATATTATGGTGGTTATTCTCTGAATGACATGCCATTGTTGTGTTGTGCAACTTGATGTATGTAGATAGACACAGGGGGATCGTCTGTGTTTTGGTTTCTGTGCCGCACCCACCTACAACAGTGCCATTTGTAAACTTGATGTTTTATTACAGAGTTCAGTGCATTAGGTAACAATGACAAGTCTCAGTAAAATAGTGTGGGTGGACTTGAGAGGGAGCTGCGCAGTTGAGTCTGGCTCATAGTACATTGACTTGTTTTATTGCAAATGAGCAAGAAAAAATAAGACCCCGGTAAAATCGAAATTGGTATTCTGTGGCTTTCTTTTCATTACTTTGAGGTCTACCATATTGTAGTGTCCTCCAAATAAAAAAAAAAAACTTTAGCAGAAACCAATGAACAGAAATTATGATTCTGTCTAGAGAAATATGAATCTCGTGAACATGTAAATATATTCTTTTTTTCCAAATATGTCACTTTTGGACTAAAAGCCAGAATGGGACATTTAGTGAAGTCCTTCGAAGACAAACGTGACTTATATGTATATGAGGCTGGTTTTTTCTATAATTTTCATAAACTACTGATTTGATTTTGCATGTTGATTTTGCACTCATGGCATAAATAAAAAAAAATACTGCACTGTACCAAGTTTTATCATAACAGTGATCAGATCTTGAAGCCGGAGACTTAAATATTTTGTAATGATACACAGTTTGTTCAGATCAAGTAAGAGTATGATGGTAATAGTCTGTAGTGAATGTAAACAACAGTAATTGGTGGGCCGCTGGTAATTTTGTATGTTAAAGGCCAGAATACCTCTACACCCCCCCCCCCCCCCCCCCCCCTTCTTTTTAAAATCTTTAACGGATTTTAAAAACACTAGGCCTCATACACTTGTTGACTTTGTAAATAGTAGCAAAAAAGGGGAAAACTAGTCATCAAAATCACGTGAGGATCACACGCTACAAGGGTTTTGTAATGTCTGTTTAAGTTAAGTCATTGTCAACTTTCAAGTCATTACGAACAAACTCACACAGAAATTTCTAGGAGAGAACGCATGACAAATGAAGACATGTACATGGTCTGAACTTGGCTCAAAATATGAAGCATTTGGCAAAAAAACTCGTGTGTATTCCAACCTTTTAGATATTAACTTCCTGTTTCATTATAAAAAGTCAAACACTGGGAATAAAATGGCACTTTTAAGCCATTTAAAAGGGCTTTTGCAATCAATCAAATTATGCAACTTTAACTTGATCTTCAGGTCTTTTACTAGATGCGGTAGAAACGCGTCCGTACAGTGATTATTTTAGCCTATTGCTTGAAACTACAACCTTTTACTGGTGAGTAAGACAACCTCTCAGTGTCCAACTTAATGGAAAGCAATTGTGACAAACATAGGGAGGCTGAAAATTGAATTTAACTTGTCAGGGGCTAATGGATCTGAATGTGTTGCCAGATTGAAATCAGTATTCTGGCCTGCTCTGTCCAGAAAGCTATACCAGACAGGGATACCCTTCGCATACTGCTTACCTTTCACTCCACTCAAACTGGGCATTCACATCAGGAACGAGAGGCCTCTAAACTCTACTGCATGAATGTCTTTCTTGATTATTCTCTAGAAAATGCTGCCAGCAGAGTCTAAAATTACTTTCACCACAGAGCAAAAAATGATAAAAAACACATTTTTTCAAACAAATAACACACCATTGCACAAAAATCGTGATTGGCCAGTTGACAGCAAAAAACACTCCTAACAGTTAATTTGCAAGGAATATAAAACATGAACGGCAACACCATAGAGAATACCTGATTGTGTGCTTTTCTATGATTGAAACCCGCTCTTCAAAAAACACGCCCTAACAGCTTGATACTGGAAAAAAGCTTGCTTGATAGAAGATTGTTGGGTTGTTAAATTTGTTTCTGTTATAGCAGAAAAATTGTTTGTCTTTGTGTCGATTGTGCTCCATGTGTTCCCAAAAATCAATCAGCGCTTGGAGAGGAAAGTAATTCTTTAGCACCTTGTTTAGGCCAGAACACAAGCCCTTGTGTGTGTGTGGTCTTTCTAATGCAGGTTTGACAGTAAACGACCAAAGAGGAACTGGAGACCCAACGAGCTCCAAACACCTGTTGGAGTTCCGTATCAATGACAAAACCGTCCCCACCCCGAAAAGGGGGTTCACCTCCATACTCGCTCTGAGTGAATTGCCCGGCTGTGGGAGAGCAACCACAGAGGTAAAGCTGCAACGATCAAGAGGGTCGTGTCCTGGCCGTGGCAACCCCTGGGGGATCAGGCAGTCCCTCCAAAATCTGAGGCAACTACAGTCTGTCGTGGGAGTCAGCTTCAGAGTCTTCGGCAGTTGCCCTGCCCGATACACCAACCCGCCTCTGACCCAAGCTGTGGCCTCTGCCCGCGCCCAAGGAGGAACGGGAAGAAGAAGGGCCTGGGCCATGTGACCCGGTCTCCTCCCGTGCCAGCAGCGGAGTACGATGCCGTACAGGAGCGGTGAAGACAGGCAGCGGTGAGCGTGCCCGAGCCAGCGCGTGTTGAGCGTGCCCGTGCCAGTCAGCGGGTGAGCTTACAGCGGTGAAAAAGCGCTGGCGTGCCCGTGCAAGCAGCGGAAGCGTGCCCCGAAACAATGCCCGAGGGCGGAGCTAAAGAGCGTGCCCCGAACGAGCAGAGGAGAGCGCTGGCGTTGCCCGAGCCAGCAGCGGTGAGCGTGCCCGAGCCCGCAGCGGTGAGCCGTGACCCGAGCCAGCAGCGGAGAGCGCTGCGCGTGCCCGAGCCAGGCCGCGCGGAGAGCGCTGCGTGCCCGAGCCAGCAGGGGAGAGCGCTGGCGTGCCAGAGCCAGCAGCGGAGAGCGCTTGGCGTGCCCGAGACAGCAGCGGAGCAGAGCGCTGGCGTGCCCGACGCCAAGCAGCGGAGCGTGCTGGCGTATGCCCGAGCCAGCAGCGTGAAGCGCGGGCGTGCCAAGCCCAGCAGCAGAGAACGCTGGCATGCCCGAGCCTGTGAATAAGAGAACAGGTTTCAAGTTGCTCTTGTAGTTGAGGCGGAGGAGAGAGCATGGGTGGGGGGGTGGCCGGACTTGCAGGAAGAAACGTTGATACAGTCTGTCTCGTCTCGTAAGGAGATGCCGTTTATTATAGCCGCCAAAGCCTGTTCTGATTATTGTCCAGTCTTGGCCAGATCCTGAAATCCCGACAGCCTGTCTTGTCCCCCTGACACTGTCCCAGAGGGAGTCCCGAGCCACCACAGTTAGTGCTATCTGACCCAGTTTGCTGTCTCCCCTTGATCTTGCCCGTGTCCCTGGAACGTCTGCCCCGTGTCCCGTGAGCGTTCGCCCTGTCCAGCTGATGTTGTCATGTGTCCTGTTGATGTTCCCGTGTACCGTAGGTGTTGCCCGGTCCCCATAGCGGTACATGTCCCGCTGATGAGTTGGTCCTCTTATTTCCGTCAAGAGATGTTTCCACCGTGTCACGGAAATGGTTTGATTTCTCCCCACCACCCACCTTGTTCATGACCCCGCCTCCTCCCCTAAAGGCCACCCTAAACCTATGTTGTGTTTTCACTGCCCTAAATTTGTCATGGGTTTTTTGTCTCTTCCCTACATTTTTGGACATCTGGAAGCCGCTCCTTAAGGGAGGGGTTTTAGGTCCGGGCCATCACCTGATATTCTCATACATGAAAAAATGTGCTTGTGTTGTCTCGTTCATTGTCATAGTCTTGTCGTGACCTAACTGTCTGTTCTGATGAAAAAGTGTGCTCTGTCTTTTGGCGGTTTCATTGTGAAGAAAGAAAGTCGTGTCTTGAAAAAAAAAAGTCTTTTTGTCAACCAGTGACGTTTTGTTAGTTTCGTGTTCAGAGTCTTTGTTTTACCTTGTTATGTGTTTGTCGAATTATTTAGGTCGACCTAGCTCCCCCCCGGGGGTTTTGAGAAAAAATCCTGTGTTTAGTTACTTCCGTTCGCCACCTGAGTTCCTCCCCTTACCATATGTATCATAAAGTGACAAATCCATCTACAGACTCACAAAAGCTACACAGATTCGAGGTTCCTAGTCGATTTTTATGTACCAATGACCTTATATTCAAGGAATTTTGATTTTCTAGTTTAAGACCCCTTTATCAGTATAAAAGGGTTTTTTTTTGGACATTTAGTTTTCATATACATGAGTAAAAACAACCAGAAAAAAAAAAGAAAGGAGAAAGAAAAAAAAAAACGTTCATACAATACTCAGATTGAGTGTCAAAGCAATTACAGCACAAATTCACTATGTGCTGTTATATATTATATGTTTTATCAGGGGTTTTTTAAAATAAGCACTTCATACAATACATGTGTCAAGCACAGCTTCACAGGGTTATAATGCTGATAAAGGACAAGAGAAAACCATCCGTTTATCAGTTAAGGTCAGTTCATTAATGATTCAGTGATGTCATCCAGTTCAGCTCTCTTCCAATAGTGTCTGTGCAGTCAAGTCAACAATGTTGCCAGAAAATGTGTCCCCAACTAAACTAAACCAAAGGTGACATTGGCAATATGTATATCATGGTGACACACACATCATGTCCTGCAAGATCCCTGGACAGACAGTTTTGCCGGTCCCTGACAGTCCGAGACCAGTCCATAATCGTGTTTCTTCGGTATGACCCAAGTATAGAAAGTTTGTGTAGTCAGTGTTCACCTTCAGAAAAGAATCTGTCGGCACTCAGATCTGATCTGATGACTTTTCAAACACATCGTGTGCAAAGATGAGGTACCAGACCTGACATCCTCCACAGCTCCTTTCCCTCCATCGCTGACAGAAATTTACCTCAGTGTCACCGAACGCTGCTCCCACTTCTCTATATTTTCTTTTCTCTTTTACACACACACTACATCTGACATCAATCTTTTTCTCACTGGCCCCTCTCTCCTCCTCCCAGTCTCCCTCTTCTCATTTGGCAGATAAATAATTCAATCCATCTCCTCCTCGAGCACGGATGTGATATAATTCTGTGGTGTGTCATGTTCATACTCAAACGCGTAACTGCGGTCTCTGTGTATATGCTGGTGTGTGTCATGCGTTTGTGTGCGTGTAGGTGGCTGCACTTTGGTCTCAACAGATACTGTTATAAATACTCACTACTATCCTTTTTTTACTGCAAACACCGCCAGATTGCAGTCATATGCTGCAGTCCTGTGACATACCCAAGCCCTAAAATAATGTCTTGATGTCATACCCGATACACTTATGAGAACTCTTCTCCTGGGGCCGTGGTCTAGCTGTTATGAGAAAAGTAGCATGTCTGTGATTTTCACGTGACGGCACAGATTGGTTGCTCTGCACACCTCCATACCATGACAGAAAACTGAAGCACTTTGTCTTTTTTCTTTTTAATTTTCTGACTTTCTGAAACCTCCTTGGAGAAGCTCAGATATCCATTCTGCAAAAGATGTCCAGACATATGGTCCAAAACCCCCCATGGTGGCCCTATAATTAAATTTTAGCCATAAACCATCATTCTATATAATAATAATTTATATTATATATCATACTATATAAAATATTATCTGATATATATTAAACATATATATATAATATTAATATATTAGAGTGGAAAATGTATATTGTTTTTTTTTTTTTGTTCTTTTTGGTTTTTTTCCTTTTTTTCAACTAAAAAACCACAACAATGCAATCATCAAAGTGACAGTAAAGACATTAGTATAATGTTCCACAAGATTTCTGTTAAAACTCTACAATCAAAGAAATGTGACAGCAAAGGAAAGGTATGAACAACTGTTTTTCAGTTGCAGCACAACTGGTATTGTATAATTTATATTAATAATACGAAACAATGGTTGATTGAGTTGATGTTGATTTAGTTTGATGTTAATATGCAAATCAATCATAGTAGAATACCGTAACTATATATATATATAATAAAAAGTTCTCCTAAAATTCCTATAACCAAGACTTCTCTGGAGTGCTTGTATCATTGCAATGGCAATCTGAAATAAAATTTCCACCTTCAAACCCTTCCATAGCTGAGGGCACTGTGGCGAGACAGTAATATATTTCCCGATGACAGAACCTTCAGCTCTGCGATGCGTTTCCATCCAAACGACACCGCCTCAGGTGCAACCTACGGGGCATAATCACAAAGCTAATTTCACAATATTAATAATGACTCTGATGTGCATATGGGAGACTGTTACAGAGTGCAATGATGAAGTACCTTCTGTGAGAAGTCATGAGCAGAGAATACGATTAACGTCACAGGTAGATTTATTGGCGATTTAAGGATCGTTAGTCATGTTGTAGGTTGTTTAGAAGCACTACCATCATTGACTCCTCTACTTCCTCCGATCCAACTGACTTTAGAGGAGCGTCGTTTGATTTAAAGTGCCTGACTCCCTGAAGAGCTGTGGTGAACTTTATAAATAGGCATGATGCATTAGAGAGACCAGGAAACTTTATGGGAGACACCGCTAATTATGCCGCTAAACCGAAACAGGATGTTTTCTTTACAAAGGACTAACATTACAGTTTTCTTTCATTTACATCTTTGACACACACTCTTTTCTGTAGTTCATGTACTGTACGGTACGTCTCAGTCTATGATTTTGAATGTGCTTTTAGCTGAAGAGACCTAAAGTGAGTTAAATTTTTATCAACATTGAAGGTTTGTTGGTGGCAATCCTGCACATGTTAATTACTAATAAAGCAAAGAGTTGTTCTCAACCCCTTTGTGTTGATGTATTTTTCTGTTTAAAAAACAGGAAGCCTGTAGTACAATACTTAAGGTCTTTTCCTGTTTTTTAACGGCCTTCAGAATGGTGAAAAAAAAATAAATAACTGGATGAAGTTGCAATGAAGTTGCAATTTTTTTTTTTGGGGGGTTTTTGGGGGGGGGGGGGGGGCAAAAGGGGTCTTCCATACAGTTTCTATAGGAAGTCTATTCTTCTTCTGCTAAATGAGTTTTAACTGTCTCTTAAAAAAACCCTGCTCAGGGTCAACATTGGCAAACAAACACTCCATAACTTTTTGCAGCAATCTTCTGTGTTATTGTCATCACACTAATGGCAAGGACTTTACCACATATCGTTTATTTGCTTGCATGCTAGTGGGCTGCATTTATGAGTGACCCCATAATACAGCAAGAATTGCTGTTCTCGGATCATCATTAGAACTGATACTGAAGGTTGCATCTACTTCAGATGAGCTTAGGGAACAATAATTGAAATCATCACATGAAATTATAAGTAGCAGGGATCCTTTTTATTGACCCTGGAGTTTGTGTGAATTGTGAACTGTAATCTCTCTGGACATCATAACAGGTTCCATCAGAGAGGAGTGCAGAGGAGGTGACCGGAGGTCAGACGGTCAGAAATGACCATTGGCTGAAGAGGGGTTGTTAAGAATAACTCAAGACTGTGTTTCTATTGTAATACATGTTAAATGCAAATTTATTGCTGCTTTTGATGGCACAGCTGCATTTTCAGCATCATTACTCCAGTCTTAGTGTCACATGATCCTTCAATAATCATTCTAGTTGCACACTAAATTGAAAAAGTCACAAACTTTTCCACTTTGTTGCAAATTTTTTTGTTTGTCTGTTTGTTTTTTTAAATTGACACTAAATGTGGTCTGAAATGTATTCTAAATGTCACAACGCCTGGAGAGATATACTACTCTTCTTTTTTTCAGTCAGATAACCTTACTACTATTACTCAGGCTCTTTTGCACTGTTCATGTAATTCAAATGTCTGCTAGAAGTCTTAAATGTCTTGTTGATTTTGGTTTTTTGTTTTGGACTTTTTTCCCCCTCCAAGATAAATCCCTACCCTACAGAGCAAAAAAAACTAACTTGTGGATGTAAGAAATAGTAAAAAAAACGTTACATGTGTGAGCTATGAAGTATCAACTGTGAGATAATATTTTTTGTAATATTTACACCAACCAAAGCTTAACATTGCTCGTCGTCGAGAGCATCCTCCCTGACATAGTTTTGTCATCCCTGTTGCCATGTCCACTTATAAGTGACACACTTATTTTTTACTTTTTAAGCCTTTTGGGCCTTGTTGTTTGGGTTGTGTTTTGTAAATCAATCCAGTTTATGGAGTTAATAATGTTAGGCAAGGTGCAGGTTGCCATCTTTTTGTATGTGCCTAGTCATTTTCAAGATAAATCATTTGGATTTAAATTTAGTATGGGCTTTTTTTCCTTATTTGCATTTTTTTAGAGAAAGATTTGGCAACACTAATGAGTCAAGACGTACCTCGCTCCCTGTGATTTCTTGCAACGTGCATACTGAAGAGAGACAAGACCTGGTTACGTGTTTAAAAATATCTCATTGTAGTAGTTGTTCAGTTAGGTTCGTTACAAACTGTGTAGAATTTTCTGTGAATGCGGTTGTCATTACCTCGTGAATTTTTCAGGAATTAATTTCGGTCTCCCGAAAATTTGTAGAGAATGTGGTCACCTCTCCCGTAAATTACTGAACTCTGTGTGTACAGAACAGGATTGAGCACTAATGTGAACTGACAATCGAATTTACCTCTGCAGTGGTACACAGCTACAGTTAAATCTCAAGTTCTTCATTTCTCTTGCTTGGGAGAAATGTCTCATTATGCTCCTATGTTCTCTGAGGCAGAACCTTTTCCCGTTTTTCTTTTTTTGCCTTTCATTTATCTCTTGTCTGTTGTGTGAGCCGTGTGTTTCTCATGTTAGTGAAACAGAGCGCACAATCCGTTTGAGGCTGGCAGGGTGAGATGAGAGCAGACTTCAAGCCCCTGAGGAGAGTTCAGCTGGGACATTGTTCAAAATGTTTGCTTAGATGCTGTTGAGGAGGTTGCTCAGTCTTATTGCAGACATTAGCCAGATGAGGCATATGTCACGGGTGTCGATTGGGGCCTGCAGGGATCATGGCATCCCCTGTGGTTCCTTGTCCTAAGTTTCCCGTGCATAGTACTGACCTTATAAATACTTTTCTAAAACATACACAGAGCAGTGGGGCACATGCATGCTTACAGACACACACACACCATCAGCCCATATTTGCTTCATGCAAGATTTGCAACCACAAACACACAGGTGAGCGGGTGCTTGCTTGAATGCACACATAAAATATTATTTATGCATAGCATATCAGAGAATACAACAAATGTGGGCACACTTTATTCTCCTGGTGTAGAGCTCTCACTGTTCAAAAGATATGTGCTATGAATATATTTTTGAAGTAAATCATTACATAAGCCTTTGTTAGAATTCTTTTAATGAACTTTAAATTTATAAGGAATAGTTCACGCAAAAATGAAAATATGATGAAAATGTACTCACCCTCAGGTCATCCAAGATGTAGATGAGTTTGTTTCTTCTTAAAAACAGATTTGGAGAAATGGGGGGGGGGGGGGGAGCATTACATTACTATCCTCGCTAATGGATCCTCTGCATTGATGGGTTGCCGTCAGAATGAGAGTCTATACAGCTGCAAAAAAAAAACTGTCACATTATAATCACACAACTCCACTCTCCATCAATTAACATCTTGTGAAGCGAAAAGCTGCTTGTTTTGTAGTAAGCACCGAATTGATCATTTTTAAACTTTAAACCATTGCCTTCCCCAACCTAAAATGAGTATAGTATTCCATAATATGGGGCTCTACGTGATTCCTTTATTTAAGACTTAGTTGAAGATCAGACATGGCTATAATTCTGCTACAATGGCTGTCTGAGGCGGTTTCTTTCTCTGATCAGACTCCTCCTTTATTGTTTCTTCAGCCGTTCTTTGTCAAATGAAAGCCAGTAGTACTTTTATTTTAGCACTAATTAGCTATTTTACATATACAACTTAGTAATTTTACCCAGACAGATCCATACATTCTTAAAGGCAGCACAAACATGAACATTAATACTGGTGGTTATGGTATCCAGCAAAAATAAATGAGATCGCATTGTGAAAAAAATATTACATCCGAAATTACAGACATTCTTATGCAGTTGGGATTAGATTTACCAGAAAAACATTATGTAATTCAATTACAATACACATCTGTAAAGGCCGTTTTTCATTGTATGTGATTGTTTTCATCAAACTAGTGATGACTGTGACATAAAGAAACCATACTGTATACCTTAGATGTAAGTACGGGTCCTCTGAGGAACCCATCTAAGTCGGTCCCCTTTTCTCTCCTTGTCTCTTTTGCATTTCCCATTTCCCCTTTCTTTCGATTTGAGCCTTTTCCTTTTCTTTCCCTCTTTCTCCCCCTTCGATAACACCCTAGATCCACCCTTTGACAGATCACTCCTCTTTTCTCTCTCATTTTTGTTTGAGAGCCTGACCCAGATACAGTTTACGTCAAACTCATTAAAATGTTATGTGGTTTCCATTGTTGAAATAATGAAGGCATCATGTAAGCTTATGCTCCCTTTTCCACAATTCCTTTAAAACAAAAAAAAAATACCTTTAAACCTTTTCAAACCATGACAGAATTCAGAAGCTAATACATGTCCGAGACTCAGCATTACAATCAATTCAGCGTTGGAAGGCGAACACAATAAAAAACACGCGTCAGTTTGTGTAAGTCCTCACAAGCAGCTCACAGGCCTGCGATCCTCTGGGCATTTCAGGATGATAATATATTGGTGTTTGTAATAGTCTTATTATGCACAGAAAAGAAGTCAAAAAGTAAAGTAATTTCTTGACTGTAGAAAGAATCTGAAGAAAAGAACTGAGAAGATGCTGTGGGGGGGAAAGAGTCTCAGTAAATTAGTTTCCCTTGGTAACCAAGAAAGAAGGGGGATTTTCTAGTTTGAATAGCAGCTAAGCTTTCCGTGACAGGACAAAACGAAGAATGCCAACAACATGAGCGCGGGGCATTGCTTTAAAGAAGAAGGCCCACCATCTTCTCGAATTGCTGCTTTTTTTTTTTTTTTTTTTGTTTGCCTTCAGTTCAGTGATATCGCCATCAATGTTGGAAAAAATTATATTTTGGTAGCTCATATCAACAAGGTGGGAGTCTTGGTGCAAACCTAGTATTTTAAAAGCAAATTTGGCATGGACATAATGAAAAACTATTTCAAATTGCCTGTTGCTAAGAAACCCTGGTCATGCATGTCGTATTTTTTGGCGATGTTTCATTGAACGTCACATTCCAATAGGAAATGAGGTTTTGAATCAGCACAATGCGATTTTGGAGAGTCGAGAAGATGCTTGCCAATGTTTTGATTTACTAAGTGATAAGGTGGCTAGTGGCAACCAAATGGAATGTGACTATTTTCCGAACAAGGTTTACAAAACTAGAGTCCTTCCCACACCTATTTTGTTTGTTCAAATAGGTCATTCACAACCTCTGCTGGTAGATGTTTGCAAATACAACATCAAGAGTTTGTTCTCCTTTGGCCACCATTCCAAAAATAGATTTGCATTCTGACCTTTTTTTTCTCTCTCACATGTTATTACAGTATAAAAGGTCAAATTACTGAAATTAAGTTAAGGGGTGAAGGGAAGTCACAGGATGCTCAGATATCGGAAAAGGAGCGGCACATCAGGCTGCTGAAGAGGCGCTGGACACTAGGCAGCGGAGGGGGTGGGGCGGCCGAAGCAGCAGAGAGATCAAGAGAAAAACAAAACAGTACAGGAGCCTCAAACAAGACGATACACCACGATTAGACTCAACAGGAATACAGGCTGGGTTTGAAGCACTCCGAGAGGCAACTACAATGATCTGAGCAAAAGACAGAAAACACCAATGGGATATATATAGGAGGACCTCATGAGGAGAGTAAATGATAACAGGTGAGGGGAATGAAGTGGTAATGATATGATGAACAGGATAACAAGAGGATGGGGAAAAACACCACAAAGACAGCGAAGCACATGGTAAACTGTCAAAAAAAAAGTGCTTCAAGACAACAAAAACATTCAGACAATGACCACAAGAGACAGAACCAGGCTGATCAGGATAAAGCTTGAGCCGAACCGCCACTGGACTCAGATCCTTAGTGATGGGGTATGGACCAAATGAACCTGGGTGCCTTACTTTTGGGGAGGGGCCACCCTGAGAGGCAAAGTCCTTGGGTGGACAACCAGATACCCGTTTGATGACCACAGACATAACGAGGAGGGGGAGTCCCGGAGGGCAGGTTAGCCGCTGCCTTGGTTCATCTAGAGGTCTGGGCCAGATCCTTCTTAGGCCTTCTCCAAGTGCCTAGACACTTCTAGACAAAGGCTAAGACAGACAGGACTGCAACACTGGGTTCCTGTGAGAGAAACAGAGGAGGTTGATAAACAGAACATTGACCAGAAGACCATGAATCCAGAAGAGGTGGCCAATCACCACCTGAGTAGTTTTCTTGGCTGAGGGAATTTTGGGCAAAGGTACAAAATGTCCGCCACCGTCAAGATCCCAGTGTTACCTTTCAAGGGTGGAAAGCCAGGTTTGACCATGGGTGAGAGGGAATGGGTAAGGGCTGGAGCATACCACCGAGTGGGTGGATAGAAGTTTTGTTTTGGTTAGAAGTCTTGTTTTGGAAACAAGTTGAGCAAGCCAACACAAACTGTCTGTGGAGAGGACATCAGGGCACAGCACACCTGGCACAAACAACCGACCCCCAGGACACCCCTTTGCACTTCACTCTCCCAGCCAGCCCCTTTCACTCGCTACTCAATCCTCCAGGAAAGGGACCCCTTCACCCCTCTGGAAAGGATGGTCTCTGTCAGAGCCCAAAGTTCCAAAACAGGCGAGAGTGCATATCAGGTTTGACATTCTTTGATCCAGGCTGGTACGAGAGAGTGAAGTTAAACCGGCAAAAGAAGAGCACCCAGCGGACCTGGCATGAACTCAACTTCTTGCCAGAATGGATGTATTCATGTTCTTGGGGTCCATCCAGACGGAAAAGGACCCTGCGCTGGACACCTACAATCAAAGGCGCCACTTTATCCCCAAAGCAACATGACTGCCAACAGCTCCCTGTTACCAATATCATAATTACGCTCTGCTGGGCGATGGGAAAAAAAAAGGCACAGGGATGCACCTTCCCCATCTTTAGGGGAGCTGCTGAGACAGGACCGAACTGGATCTCCTACACTGACATCCGAGTCATCCACCTCAACAATGAACTGCCGTTCAAGAACTGGAATGGAGAGAACAGTGGCAGAGATGAAACATGACTTTAATTCATCAAAGGCCCTCTGAGCCAGTGTTCCAGCAGAATGGAACCTTGGTGGTGGGTGTCGAGAGGCGTTAAATGTGGCAGCAGCCTGATTAAAAGTTCCTAATGAATTACCTGTAGAAATTTGTGAAACCCAGAAACCGCTGCAGAGCCTTACAGGTGTAGGGAGCTGGTAAAAAAAAAAAAAAAAAAAAAGAGGGCGGGGAAAAACAAAAGAGACCGAGCTGGCAGATCAAACCAGAGACATGATCAATTATTAATATTTAAAAAATTGTGTTTTTAATAATAACCATCCACGCATTATTATTTAATAATAAGCATAATAACAATAATAAACACTAGTTTATGTGGATAATTGTTATTAATAATAATAATATAAATATAATAATAATAAAATAATAATAACATAGTAACAATAACAAAATCAAACAATAAAAATTGGATATTATTTATGTAGTGAATGAATAATAATGTTTTATATTGTTGTTTCTATCATTTTATTATTATAAGGCATTATAATGTTAAAAGTAATGAATTTAGTTGGATATTTACATGCAGGGAAAGAACTGTTTGGCCTTGTTTTTTGTTGCTAAAAATCTGGGACAAAGCTCACAGTTTTTGAACATGACTCCAGGACACATGCAGAGCTCAGCTTCTTGGTTAGACAGTTTTTAGTCCAGTCCTTGTTTAGTTTTTTTCATTAGTTCTAGCTGTCTTGTCCTCTCTCAGACTGCACCAAGCTGCCCTCATACAAGGACGATTAGAGAGTGCTCCCGGCTGCCATTGCCCTTTGTTCTTGGCATCTGGCGCAGTGGCATATGGACCTGTATCACAGGGCCAGCATAATGGATGCCCCCAGCTTCTGTGCCCAAACATAGATCCTCCATGCCCAGAAAATCTGGCACTTGGTGGGAAAGATGTTATAAAAGGGGGGACTTTTTTTTTTCCTAATTGTTAATGAGGACTTCAGGCAGGAAACATTAAAAGATGGTAAAAACAAGTGTTTCAGGATCAATGTCTGGCCGTGTGTATTTTAAAATAGCAAGTTATTCATTCGTTTTTATTATAAAACTCAATCTCTCCTTAACAAGCACGCATGAATATAGGTATTATTGCATATACCATATTGAAAGATACAGTAGTAACTAATCATGTATTCTGAGGCATAAAATTACATTTTATAAATGAAACCATTTTTTGTTAAGTTAGACTTGCACGACTTCAATTATTTTTTATGCTAAAAAACAGCTCTAAAACTTGAAGTGACTGCTACAATACACCTGAATAACACTCAAAGGTTCAATATTCACTTGAATGTGTTTTCCCCAGTATGTAAGTTATTCTCTTCATGATGGTATCAAGAGATAAAAGAGCACTAGTTGGTAACCTTGTGGTTATAAAAAAGTTTATCATTCTGACAGCCTAGCAGTTGCCATGCCAACAAACAGAGCTAAAGTGCCCACATCTCAATTCAGAAGACAGCAGATCTGAGAGGAACGTGCGTGGTCAGCAACTGATGGCAGCAGAGGTGGCTTGATTTAAACCAATGATAACTGATTGTACATGTGAAAAAAGCAGAGGGGAGGAGAATAAAATAATAATGAGTGATGACAGCCAAAAGTTTAAATCATTTTTAGAAGCAAAGCTGGTTATAACATGTTATGAAAGATTACAAACATACATTTTAATTATTTTTGAATAATGGATTCATGCACAAGAAACATGCTTAAGAAAGTAAATGCACCCGATTTTGGATTTTTAACCACAGTGAAGTCACTGTAACTCATAGCCGCTTCTGGTTTACCAGCTTTAATTTACTATTCCAAATTAAAATATTAATAAACCAAAACAGTTTTCTATTTAATGAGACAGACATTCAGCTGTAAACTGAGAAGGAACTGGAGATAGCCTCGCAGCGGAAAGCAGATTTGAGTGTGTACCCTGTAGCAGGGTTGCACAGACTAAAGGAACAGATGTTAAAATCGTGGATGAGGGAATCCGCCTCTTTCTCTCTTCAGAACAAACCTGTCCAGCAAGAGCCAGACAAGATGGCAGAAGGAATCCCATGAGCAAAAATACAAAATGAAAAGAGACAGGGACCACACCGCACTCCACAATCAGCTTTCACAGCTCTGACCGCTATTGGGGAATCCAAATAAACAAAATAGATTGAACACAGCCCAACACAACCGGGCCAGGCATAACCTATGGGAATTATCACACTAACTGTCAAAGCAGAGGAATATGAAACTGAATGTGATACGCCCTGAAGCTGATTAGTTTTTGATTGAAGTCAAATAATGGGGACCAAACTGCTGTTTTGGTGCACTCATGCCGAACTGATTAACCACCGATACACAGACGTACAGACAGCTTGTACCTGACAGAAATCATTTCCCTGTTTGTGTTATGTGTGAGAATATGTGGTGCTCATCAAAAAAAAAAAAAAAAAAAAAAAAAAAAAATTCACAAATGAAATCTTTATCTCAGTTGTTTCTTCAGACGCAACCCCATCTAACAGGGATGTTCTCAGAATGTTCTGGCAAGGTTCTTTCAAAGTTATATCCAACGTCTTCCAGTAATGTTAATAGAATGTTTGTTATTGTTATCCTGGTTTTTAATAATGTTAACAAAACGTTAGCACAAAAATATTATCTAAGACATTGTTTATGTAGTGTTTTTATTTTTTTTTACTTATTATGAGGAACAAAAAAAAGGTGAAGTCACTAAATCATTATTCAACCGAATTGTTTAAAACTAAGGATTTATTCAGCATCTAAGCAGATGACTGTTAAGATGAGTGAGTTGATGGATTTCAAAGGAGCCACACTTTAGTAATTTCAAACTGGGAATAAAATTTACAATGAATTGTATCCACCTTATAAACCTACAGTTGCACTTGCATAATGGTAAAATTTATACGTACCTGTAAAAAAAAAAAAAAAAAATCTGAAACATTTGTTAGGTGTTTTTTAAAAACATTACTACTAGTTGTTTTAATATGGTTCTAAAGACATTCAAAAGAAATACTACCATAATGTTTGAATTTTTTTAAAAATTGAACTACTGTATTCTCTTAAATATTTCCTGTTGGGGTACTGTTCACACTACCAAGAATGTTTTCGTAAAACCTTTTTAAAAAAATAGATGTAAAAAAAAAAAAACATTCTGAGAACATTAAAAAAATAACATCTTCGTACAACTGATTGGAATGTTAGCAATGCTATTTTTGTGCAGCTGAAAATGTGGTAAATGGATACCTGGATACTCTTGGTTTATAGTCTTGGTTCCAAGACCAAAAGATATAGCTCCTGCAATCCATGTTTTTTTCGTTTATTTATTAAGTCTGGTCACTCTGCAAAATTTTGTGGGTGAGATCCAGACATTTTAATAGGAGCACCATCTGGAATGGACCTTTTTTGTCTGTGAAAATTTACTGAATACTCACTTACTGTATAGCACCAACTGTCTTATATTTGCCTGTTTTCAGGCTGAATTGTGGCAGAAACAGACTGAAACATACAAAGCTGGAAGGGCAATATCTGGGCACACAAAATTCAATAGACAAATAGAGTGTAACTTCACTTTTTTTTTCACTGTGCCTTTTTATGCAGCACACACACACGCACACACACCCGTTTTCACTAAACCGGGAGTGAGACTGGGGTTTGCCCTTACTGCACCTGTCGGAAGGGTAGATTAGTTCAAATGGTTAGTTTGGCGAATCAAATCGAACTCACATGGGCATCTTTCAGAGAGCCATCAGGTGAGCAGGACATTTGTCGTCCTCCTTGGCCTTTCAAGACCAGCAGATAATGTCACGCTGCTGTGGTCATTAGAGAACGTTTTATAAAGAAGTGTATCAAATCCAATTGAATTAAATTTTTAATTCATAAAACACTGACCTTGTGCTGTATTGTCGTGGTTCTTGCAGTACAATATGTCGACCTTTTTGTCATATAAATTGGAGATAATATATTGGATAGACCAACAGACATCAAATGAGAATTTTCAGAGGAAATATGTTCACATATATGTCAATATTATTAATTTGTAAACAAAAAATAGGATGGATATTTGGTCCTATTAAGTTTCATAAACAATATCATAATGCAAAAAATTTTAGTAGTGTCTTAAAATAGTCTTAATTTTCTTCATGCAAATGTAATTTCTTATTGAAGACTTTCTACAGCTTTATGCACTGTTGGCAAGCGGCAAGAGACCATGTTGTATGATTGAATCATTGATCATTCATTCGATTCATTCAAAACCAAGGTTTCATTCAAGATTCCATATTTTTAATTTGACACATACACAACTTGCATTGAAATGTAAAATTCAGGTATTCATTCAGTAGTGATACAAGTGACTGTCTTTAAGTGAGTCATTGAATCATTCATTCAACTGATGTCGTTAAAATCGGCGGACTCATATCATCAACGAAACGAGTGACTGTCTTTGTGATGAATCATCACATTCACATCAACCGATTTGTTTAAATAGCGCAGGCTTTCAAGTTTCTGCTTTGTTTTGAACTTGTTTTTTTGATATAGTCTTAAAATTACAATGGTGGAAAGAAAAAAAAAAAAAGAAATACAGGAATAAAAAATAAAGGGAAGGGCCAATAAAAAAAAAAAAAAAAAAAAGGTGACTTGCAATGCCTGCAAGGGTTTAAAATGTAAGCTACACCACGATTAAATTTGTATACGGAAAGTCAGCAGAGGAAAGCTAATTTTAGATATTTCACACACAACAAAGTTATTTTGAAACAATCATTTGTTTTGTTTTTCCCTTTAATTTTTTAAATACTTTTAAATTAAACTTGGTGCTAAAAAGCACATTTACACTTTCAAGTATTGTGTTATGGTCATCATCAAGGAACCCTATACAGGCTACACGTTGTTTTTTTCAACAATGTACCGTAGCCTATGGTGTGCAACAGCACACATTGGTTTTATTTTAAAAAGGAATTTTTACTTTGTGTCCAGGTACAAGCTAACCAGCAGAAAGCAGCTAGCTCCTTCACATGCCACAGCATTGAGCACAAATTACTGCACGCAGCTCAGCAATAGACGTCAGTTTATTTAGCATTTCACAAAGTCTGACTTTTTTTTTCCATCTTATCTGAGAGTCAGTTGACAGTGGTGGCCAGATGTTGAGTTTGGGCTTCTGGCATTGTTCTAATTATAGCAGTTAAGATCTGAGACATGGAGACAAGTAACTGGTGGACCAAATGACTGGAGTAACTAGCATAAATCTGGCAAAAGCCATGAAGAATTTAACGAACAATCCCTCATTTACATGAGTCTATTTATATTCCGCAGTTGTTTGGAAGACAGTGGAACGCCAACAGGGAGTCTAATCCTTGTTAGGAAAAAAAGAAAGAAAAAACATTTTGAGTTGAACTGGGTGAAAACATATTATGACAGTGCAAATTCCAGTTATTACTTTCTGGTGCCACAGATGCAAATGAGATATTTCATCCAAAGAAAAAAAAATTATAATGAGTCTCAATATGTTCTTATGTGGCACCCTGTCCTGTTATTATTAACCTCACATGGCTTGTTCCCATCATCAAGACAGCATAACATCTTTCTGAAAATTAATACACATCCGCAGTGCTGAGCTGGAAGTGTCCTGCATTCTCAGCTGATATTGCATTCCGTGGGGCACCGGGCGACAACGTTATGTGAGGTGGGGTTGGATGTCATTCAGGAGCAGGTGGTAATGACCTCTGTTTGTTTGATCTGTATACCGACCAGGGGTCACATCCACCTCCGCTCTAGTTCGTGTTTTTTCTTCCTGAGGTTTCCATCTGGATTATAGACTTAGCAGGAATAGTTCTTTCATGAGGAGTAAACATTCATGCTTGATTCTATGTATGATAATTAATTATCAAGTCTGAATAAGTCAAATATCTCACTTGAGCAGATCTTATAATCCTTAAGGAAAAGTTCATTACCTAGCCTTCCAAAATAAGTTGAGTTTTTTCCTGCATCGGAACAGATTTTTGGAAGAATGTGCTTTACATCACTTTTCGTCAGCCAAATGATCCTCTGCAGTGATGGGTCGCGTCAGAAAGAGACGTCAAACGGCGGATAAAACATCCACATACCCACAAGTAAGTCCATGTTACTCTAATCCATCCATAATCCCGTAGTAAGGCTTCCTCTCGTGAAAAAGTATCTTCTATGTCCTCTCAGAATTGAATCCCCCACATATTTGGTATAGAAATTGTTTGGGGCTGTGTTCTATTGGAAAGAAAGTCCCTGATCTGTGCATATTTCGCTCCTGATTACGATTTGACGACCTGGAGGAAAGCACGAGTGTGGCTAGAGGAACTCACAATTTTGCCAACAGGTTTTTTGTTTCACAAGAACGTTATGGATGGACTGGATTATTGATTATTGTGATGGTTTCACTCTCAAATCTGACGGCACCCATTCCATGCAGATGGAGCCTATGGTGTGAGCCAAGTGATGCTTAAGGCTAACTTTTCCAAACCTTTATTGTGTGAAGGCAACAGAAACATCCTCTACATCATGGATGCGCGGTGGGTGAGAACAGCAAAATTGAATGGTTTGAGTGAAACATTCATTTAAAAACCAAGCTTTCAAGTCCTTCGATAAGGAGGAATGACCCTGGTATATCCAAACGGTCTGAGGCGTGGTGAAGTTAGTGATACTAACCCGACAGTAATCAGTCAGCTTAAAAACAAATGTACCACAGTAAGTGCAAGAGCAATGGCCATGTGTGTGTGCAGACATTGGCTGATTACTCAGACATTGGAAATTCTCTTAAAAAAACTCAGGAAAGCATGCAATCAACTCCAGGTTTTGATGTACTGTGTTTCTAGGGTGCATGTTGGCACTTTCAACGCATGCATTATATTGTGTATGTGCCGTGTGTATGAATGATGTAAGTGCGTTGCTCAGAGATGTGGCCGAGAGCAGACAGACCCCCACTTTGCATCCGTCATTACTCATGCTGTGGAATTCTGCGCAGGTAATTGGGAGTAAAAGCAGAGAAAAAAGCAAAAGCCTTTTTAAGGCAAACGAGCGACTCTTTTTTAATTGTCCGATTTGATATTGCAAAATTCAATATGACAAAGCCCCTCTTTGCTGGCTTGTTTTGTAAATCGTGCCCCCAGGGGAACTGCTTCAAGACAAGAGGGAGAAGAGGCAACACAAATGAACCAAACTTTAGCTTTACTTTCTCAAATGAACAAGGCAAAAGATGCCGTATTGGCAGGGAACACTCTGCTGTATCATGCCAGTAACAAAACACATTGTGAAAAGTCGAAAAAACGTAACAATTGTCAAACAGTTTTTTCAGATAATTAGTTGGCAAAAGTTGTTCCAGAGGGTTGCTTTAATCACAGCAAATGACTTTACGTTTACAATTAAACTCTTGGCAGATGCATTTATTTACGAACCATTTACTAAGATAAATCCCTTAGTTATGTTAAAATCCTCTAAACAGGTGGATAAATACTCACAAACAAGCAAAAACCTGTTTAGACCAATCTCATTCAATCCATTCTCAAAACCATGTATTGTATTTTGGGTCAGGCAAACCTTGCTGTTAATACATGGAAATGTGGAGGCAGTAGGATTAGGAATCAAGAATCAGTTCATATTCGTGACCTATTTTTTTTTTTTTTTTTTATTTTTTTCTCTAACAAAACCTCTATAGATTCGAACAGTATTGTCAAAAAGATTAAATCTATAGACGCTGCTGGTGTCCACAGCATATTGTTTTTCATCTGAAATTTTGTATGCAAGGAATCGCTATGTGAACTGTATATGAGCGACCCTGCTGGCCGGAGCTGTGGCATCCAAATGTTGTGGTATATTTAAATGCTCAAATGCTCTGTGTCCATGCCTCAAGCAGAACAGACCTACTGATTTTTTCTCGGAGGAAGTGAGCCAAGTGCTGGTCTCGGACGTGGTGCACAATCACACTAAGGAGAATGCTGGTCCAGGGCTTAGTCCCGATTCTGATCAGGCAAGGGCAGAGGAGCACCATTTTAATGTGAGCTTTATTACTTTACGAAACGACTGTCATTACAGAGGGGCACATGTCACACAGCCTATCAAAGTCCTGGCTGAACATGGAAGTCATACATCATTATTATGGTGCTGAGGCCTATAGCAAATATCGATTATTTTGAGGCATGATGGGGCAAACAATCACTGCAGCCAGTGGAAGAGGTCAACAGGAAGTGAAACGCTTAATGGTGGTGACTTAACCTCGTGCTGCTTTTCCCATCACAGTCTGTTTGCTTCCCAGCTGTTTCCTTTAGCACCTTTTAAGACTTCAGAATAAGTACTAAAATGTGCTTCTAGGATATGCATCTTTTTAGGCCAAACATATACAAACTTGAAAGCCTTATGGTCCTTTTTGTCCTTAGAGGAAGGGAAATAAATCAACGATGAAATGAATAAAGTGCTCAGATATCAGGGGAAACAAAATCCCAACTAATGCAGCTACCGAAAACGTTTTTAGTAATTGAGAACGTTCTGGCAAGGTTCTCGGCAAAGTTAGTGAAATCAAACGTTCTTCCATTAATAGAATGTTTGTTAAAAGTTCTGTTTTTTAATAATGTTTTCAAAACATTAGCACAAAATTTTTTTAAAAAAAAAACATTTTTACATATCATTCATGGAACGTTTTTTTTTCATGAAAAGATAGATGTTGTCTACTCACTGATGTGTGTGCACACTTCATGGGATAAATGCAGAGCATAAATTCCCACTATAGGACACCATACTTGGTTACCTGTCACATCACTTTCACTTTTTAGAATACATCTAAAAATGTGCAGATTAATGTATTGCTTCCCAGATACTCTTCTCACACAAAAACATACTTAATGCATTACTTCTAAATTCATATGCTATACATTAAACCCTCCATGATTTAATTTACACATGCATATGTACATAAGCACTCCAAACTGCAATTTCACATAACTACACTCACAGCTGCAAACACTTTTAAAAGCGAACATGAGTAGGGTTCTATAAATATCCTTCATAAAGGCATCTGATCATGAAATAAAATAAGGTTTGGTCCTTAGCACTGATGTTGAGAAACTGACAGGTGCAAACACAAAGCTGCAGAAAGAGTTCTGACAATGATAAATGTCAAGGCAGCGGCCGTCAGCCATCAGAACCAGAAAAGCATCTCTCATTTGATTTCTTACTGAAGCAATATTCAGAGAGACCCACTCACTCATGAGTGGGGCTGTTATGTTGCCATGGTAATGATTTTCTTCCCACTTATTCCCGCTGCTTAATATATTGTGTTTAGGGTGACACTCTGTGGGGAACCAAGAGCAAGCACACTCACTCAGCTGCTGTAAGAAAAGCATCGAAAGTTTTGTTTTACAGTACTTCTGTTCTATTCTATAGACCTAACAGGAATTAGAACAGGACTCGTGAGGGATAGAAGTGCAGTCAATGAGTTAGCTGTTCATGTCTATACTTTTTATTCACAAATGAACAGTTATAAATCTTAATTAACAATCTTTTAACCATAACAAACATCTTCAGTTTCCTTCCATTATAGGCCTATTTGTATTAAAGCCTTTCTGTTCTGCCATAAAATCTACTTTAATAAAACTGAACATAAAAACTAAGATCATATGTGTAGATAAATGTCTTTCATTCAAGAGAAGTATATGCTGAAATAAATTTGACTTCATGGTCATAGTATTAGTGAAAATTTTGCAATGATTGCAATGCTCAAAAGAGCTATAATTTATTATTTTATTATTATTTTCTTTCATTGTTTTAAGTATTTTGCACATGTGTGTACTTTTCAAACTACATTCTTTTAAACAAATTTTCTTTTCTTTTTTATTATTATTATTGTTATTATTATTATTCAGTGATATATGATTGCAGGCTATAAGTAGTATAACTCAATGTATAACTGTATAATTAATTAGTCACTCTTTATATGGAAAAACATTTGTTTTTATCTTGAATTAA